>NC_087165.1:3616011-3686011 GCF_035594125.1 Scylla paramamosain
ATATATATATATATATATATATATATATATATATATATATATATATATATATATATATATGCATTACACACACACACAATTATACTGGAATTACTATAGTTATTCTAATCTGAATGGCCAAACTCTTTTAAACATGATAGGAATTTCATATCAATGTTTCCACCTTGGGTAATGCTGGTCAGTCAATTGAGTCCTGTCAGCGACCGTAATGGTGGAGGTTTAGTCTTGCTCTTGTTATGACTACATCAGGCACTGACCTGACATAGCTTCGATGCAGAGCAGCTCATTCCAAGGTTTAACTCATCAAGGAACAAAGATATGTTCACTTGGCTGCCAAACAATTGCAAGAGATTATCTTTTATCTATGTTCCTAGACTGACCACAATTCATCACCCTCTTCTAAACTGTCACTGGATTGCTCTATCTCTGACATCACTATGGCTTGTCCTCTTCCTCTTTCCATTCCTCCTTTGATTCCCACCTATCTCCTTCCTCTACTACTCCTTATTCTACAGACTCATGCTCAATAGCAAGTAGCTGTACCCACCCATGAAGCCAGTAGGGAAGTTGCGGTCAGTGCGGATCTTGCCATCCACCCTGATAAGCCTCTGCATGGTGATCTTCATCACCTCCGTGTTGGTGAGAGCATACTTCAGGCGGTTACGGAGGAGGATGACCAATGGCAGGCACTCCCTCAGCCTGTGTGGGCCAGTGGAGGGACGAGGAGCATAAACTCCCCCAAGCTTATCCAACATCCATGACTTGGGGGCCACCAGGCGCTTCAGATGATGCTTTGGTCCTCGCTGCAGAAAGAAAGGATGTGAAAAATTGTAAATCTCATCAGCTAAGTTTCTTTCCATGAGTTATTTACTGCATATACAGAGCTGCTTAATGTCTAAGCACTTGCTGCTTAAGTTGCTGACTTTACCTTTACCTTCCTTAATGATTATCAACTGAACTTATAAAGAAGGCAACAGACAAATCATGTCAGCCATGCATTCCATTATGAACTCAATGTGACTAACACACATACATGATTTAGGGTGCATGAGCAATAAAATTCCTGTTGTTACAACTTGATATCCAATTATTTCAAATAGTCTTAGATCAATTTCTTGTCTCAGTTTCTCCTGTAATCCCTCATTTCCATTCTCTCAGGGACTGATCTCTGAATTGCCACGAGGCCAAACCTCGCTTATGGAAATCATAGATTAATGCCCCATTTTGAAATTTTTGGTAAATGCTGTTCACCAATGTTGTCTCCAACTTTAGAACATCATGGAAACACTAAGAAATTGACCTGAAAGTAGGATAACTTGGCCATGAGAGGTTGTCACTGGAAATTGAACCCTGAAAGAACACTCATGATAAACATACAAATATGATGTTCAGTTTCAGCCAGCCTTGATTGCCCGGTGACACTAGTTTCTATGTTATATCTCATTATTTCAAATATTTTCAGTAAAAAAAAAAAAAGTTTGGGGAGACGGGGGCATCATACAGCCAGATATAAACATTGACCCTAAAATTTTACACAAAATACCATTGTAAATAAATAACAATCTTATATTACAACTTTTGGGGTAGTTATACAAAAGTAAAATATGAATCCATTTTGAGAAAATACCCTGAAATGTATTCCCACTGAAAAATGTGTTAAAATTTAATGTAGTACAACTATAAACCTCTACTGGCATTGTATGCGAATGGATAAAGCAGGAGGCTGTGTGAATATTCCTCAGTTTTTCCCAAAGCTGAAGGAGGAGCTAAGTAAAGGCCTTCAAGGCATGGAACCCCCAAACTAAGCAGTAAAGGAAAGCAAACTGGGGTTAGGATGAATCTCTCCAGATCGCAATGGACTTCCTCCCTATACTGGAGAGAAAAAAGAAGAACGTCAGTGTATCTAATCAAAAGAAACAGGATGTATAGAAGATTACAGCTGACAGCCCAACACACGCAGGCGGCGCAAGGTAAGGATGTGTTTGTTTTGGAAAAACTGATCGTACCAAACATAATTTTACACCATCTTTGTCCATCTATTCTTTATCATGAAAATCCACAAAAACAACTGGTGGAAATTTTATTTTAAGTTTAGTTTTGTGCTTGAAGATGATGGTACTCATATTTTATTACTGGTAATGTATTCAAGGTATTTTATTCATTGCACTGTCTCAGTTGTCTGGTGCTCACTGACAGACCTAAACTTCACTACAGATTGTTTGATGATTTGGGTATCGTGTTATACCATCAATATCCGCTAAAAACCATTAAATTCTGACAAATTTGGGGGCTCTCTCATCTGACGAAATATACAGTAATTTTAGTACAGACGTACCTCGGTACTCGACCATAATCCGTTCTGAGGTGGTGGTCGAGCACCGATTTGTTCGAACACCGAAACCAATTTTCCCATAAGAAATAATGGAAAGTATTTTAATCCGTTCTTACCATTAAGAAAAATACCTAAAATATTATAAGAACGTGTATCTAAACAACAATAAAACGTAAATGTGCACAAGCAGTACATGATAAAGATAAATAAAGCATTATAAACCATTTTGTTTCTGTTTTCCTCTTTGCCTTCCCCTTATCCCTGTCTTTCTTTGGACCCATTATTAAGGGCTAGAGCAACACGAAAAAGTTTAAATCTGGGAAGAAATACTCGAACAAACTGCGTACGTCTTACTCCGCTGGCGGTCTGAGTCGAACTGACGCTTACCCGCTGGCCGAGAAGGGCCAAGAAGGGCCGAGGAGCGCGTTCGGGTCGACTCGGCTAGTCGAGTACCGAAAATCTGTTCGAGGTCCAATGCATTTTCTACTCGAATTTTTTGGTCGAGCACCGATTTGGTCGAGTATAGAGACGGTCGAGTACCGAGGTACGACTGTATTTTGAGTAGTACTGGTGGGTGTGAAGGCCGGGAGTATCACTGGGATTAGAAGCTCTACAGCACCACAAGACATCAGGGCCCAAATAAATACTTTGAAAGCTAAAAGTTACTCTCAAAGTAAAGATTAATTTCAAAGTTGCTCCTAATTCTCAAGTTGCAAGTTTGCTCCTAGAAGTGCTCTCAAAGTGGGCGAAAGATAAAAGTACCTTGGAGGGTCTTTTACAGACTTAGTGAAGTTCGTTGTCAACAAAGGCGGAATATACATATATACATGCATAAACGTGTGTGTTTGTGTATGTATACAGTGGAACCTCAGTTTTTTAACTTAATTCATTCCTGAATGTCGTTTGAAATCCGAAATGTTAAAAAACCAAAACTATTTTCCCATAGAAATCAATGTAAAATAGATTAATCCGTTCTCAGACAACTGTCCACCATGTCTTAGTGAGTAATGACCGAAGCTCCCACTGCTAAGATGGCTGCTCCACAACATCTCCAGCTTAGAATTTCTTTTTATCCAGAAAGGATGTACTGAATGAACTTAGTAACACAACTCATCAAAAAATATTCTTTAGACCATGCATGCATTCTCTTTGTCACAGATCAAGTGAGGGAAGCCTCAAAGAGTGACAAAAAGAGGAGCAACCCACTCAATGCCAAAATTAAGGTGATAATAACACTTAGACATCTTGCTGGTAGGAAAAGTTACTAGGAAAATGAAGTTGTGCAGTAGCGATGACGTTGTGGGTCATAGAGAGAGCCACAGGAGGCTCAGGATTACTCCTGAGCATCAAACCTTGTTTGTTTACAGTGAGGTTCTTTAACAAGATCACATTTAACTTATTTCAAAGACTGAATTACTGTCTCATATATTCTGCCTTCATTGACAAAAACAAACTTCTCTCTTAACTCAGAGAGAGAGAGAGAGAGAGAGAGAGAGAGAGAGAGAGAGAGAGAGAGAGAGAGAGAGAGAGAGAGAGAGAGAGAGAGAGAGAGAGAGAGAGAGAGAGAGAGAGGGTCACTCCCAGATTATTTTTATCCTTCGTTATATTTTTCCTTTCATCTGTGAAGTCTACAAGGAATAAGGTTTCACAGCTGCACTAATTTCTTTCACTCTTGAACCGGCAGCCGTCCTCTAAATCCATCTTGGGGACAAGCGACAAGCGGAAGCACCCGGAAGGGAAAGCAGCAGTTTGTTTACATGTCCAGAAATTACGTATCTCTTTTAATAATGCTCTAGAATTACTTAGATATATTCAACATTAATTCACAAACAAACTACCACCAAAAGAGGGTCATCTTGTTATATTTGATTCAAAATAATGCTACTACATTTCAAAAAGCTGCTACTTTAGTGTCATTTTTACACCTAGGAGTAACTTTTACTTTGAAAGTAAGTTACTTTTTGGAGCAACTTCTAGGAGCACAGTCAAGGATAAAAGCACTTCTAAGCACTTCTAGGAATGCTCCTACAAGTACTCCTAGGAGTGCTCCTAAAAGTACTCCTAGGAATCTATTAGTACAGGCCCAGGCCCTTATAGAAGATTGATTACTACATGCCAAGTTATTATAAATATTGGGAGATCTCCAATGGCATGTCTGCAGTAAGATCAGACTTATTCACCATGGCTCCTGTTACTGGCTACAAGTACCATGGCAAGTGACTATAGACTTGCTCAAGGAACAAGCCCAGGAATGGGATGAAAACCTGGGAGGGTGTAGTGAATTTGTGAGTGCTACTGAAAAGGCAGCAGCACCCTACAAGGAACTCCATAACAGAAGGTTCAATGAGCAACGACAGCAGTTGATCACATGCTATATGTCTGCCACAGCAATACAATCACCTCCATCACCTGAGTCAGAACCACAGCCTGGTCCATCTTATGAAGACAGTGATGAAAACTTGCCAGAGATATCGGAAGGAGACTTCAAGGGCTTCCTTCAAGAAGCAGAAATGGAGAATAGCAGCCAATAAGCAGCTGTTAGCCTCGGAATCCCTAAATCTACTTTATGGACTTTTGAGTAAGGTACAGTACACTAAAGCCTGTTATTATCTATCATTTTGTGTTTGTGTATTTAATTCACACATCAAGTGCTTTTTAATTGCATGTCCTTGTAGAATGTAGAAATGTGGGTGTGGTTGTAGCAAAATGGTGGGTGATGTGTGTCCAGGTGCAGAAAAAAAAAAAAGTACTTTCTCCATACATGTGCATGTGCAGGTGGGGAAAATAGTGATAGACAGGAAACAATTAATTTTCCCTGTATGTGAGCACAGGTGGGATAAAATGGTGGTTAGCCAGTACCAAATTGTATTTTCCCCATACGTACCAAGTGAAAAAGTTGGTGTTGGCAGTAGCTGAGTAGATAAAATGGAGGCAAACTGGACAACATCAAAAGGCAGATAATGCCTACTGGTGCACTTGGGCTAAAAAAAGTGGGTGGGGCAAGATGGTGAAGGCCAGAACCAAACTGTATTTTCTCTATAGGTTTAGTTATTCTTATGACGTGGTTTCCTATGGTGTGGCTGTTGCTCAGAACCAATTAACTGCACCATATACAACTTGACAGTATAAATAAATAAATAAATAAATATAAATATTATATATATATATATATATATATATATATATATATATATATATATATATATATATATATATATATATATATATATATATATATATATGCAGATAAGATGACCCCAAAATTTGTCTGAATTTAATGGTTTTAGCTGATATCAGTGTTATAACACAACATCCAAGCTACCAAACCATCTGTGGTAAAGTTCATGTCTTAGTAAGCACCAGACAACTGAGATAGTGATATACCAGTACAATGAAGAAAATTGCTGCTTAGCTTGGGGTTCCATGCCTTGAAGATCGTTATATAGTTCCTTCAGGTTTATCAAAAACTGGGGAATATTCGCACAGCCTCCTGCATTCTCCATTCATATACAATGCCAGCAGAGGGTTGTAGGTGTACATTAAATTTTGTTTACGTGCTTTTCAACAGGAATATGTTTCAGCATTTTTCTCAAAACTGATTCCTATTTTAATATGTTGAGCTTCCCCAAAAGTCATAATTTAAGGTTGTTGTTTATTTACAATGGTATTTTGCGTAAAATTTTAAGGTCATTGTTTTTGTATCTGACACATAGGACAACCCACTTTTTTTTTGTCTTTTTTTAGGATGATTCAAGTGCTGTCTTATATGCTAAAATACACAGTGTGTGTGTGTGTGTGTGTGAATATACACACACACACACACACACACACACACATATATATATATATATATATATATATATATATATATATATATATATATATATATATATATATATATATATATATATATATATATATATATATATAAACACACACACACACACACAATTTTTTTATTGTATACAGTAAAACCTCCCTAAACCAAACCCAAATAAGTGGAATATTGGATAGCCTGAACAGCCTTATCATGCTCCTCAGCCAGTCTGCCCAGCTCCACTCCATCACTAATCACACCAGAGCCACAAGCCAACATCTTTAACTCTGAGTGACAAGCGGAAGTACACAAATAGTACAGTGCATAATGTTATGTTAGCTCTTACATGATCAGCGTGTTGTGTACAGTTTAGTGAGCTCTAAGTAAACACTAAGTGTGTAGTTGCGTAATGTTAAGCGAACTCTAAGTGACCAGATAGTGTGTTGTGTACAGTGTGTAATAACAAAATATGCTTTAAATATCTATCTTGGGGCCTATAATATGCTAACAAATATGATGTAAAATAACTATAAATGTACATTTTTATGTACATAGAAACAGCCAAAAACAGCCAAACAAACATAGAAACAGCCAAAAAAATGTACCCTACTGTCAGATAAACCGAACTTTCAGATAAAACTCAATTCCTCCATCTATCAACTCGAAACAACCTTCCAGACAACTATCCCCTCATCTTCAATGACACTCAACTGCCCCCCTCTTCTACACTGAACATCCTCGGTCTGTCCTTTACTTATAATCTGAACTGGAAACTTCTCATCTCTAGCTAAAACAACTTCTATGAAGTTAGGCGTTCTGAGACGTCTCTGCCAGTTTTTCTCACCCCCCCAGCTGCTAACTCTGTACAAGGGCCTTATCTGTCCATGTATGGAGTATGCTTCACATGTCTGGTGGGGTTCCACTCATACTGCTCTTCTAGACAGGGTGGAATCAAAAGCTTTTCATCTCATTAACTCCTCTCCTCTAACTGACTGTCTTCAGCCTCTCTCTCATCACCACAATGTTGCATCTCTAGCCGTCTTCTAACGCTATTTTCATGCTAACTGCTCTTCTGATCTTGCTAACTGCATGCCTCCCCTCCTCCCACAGCCTCGCTGCACAAGACTTTCTTCTTTCTCTCACCCCTATTCTGTTCACCTCTCTAACGCAAGAGTTAACCAGTATTCTCAATCACTCATCCCTTTCTCTGGTAAACTCTGGAACTCCCTGCCTGCTTCTGTATTTCCACCTTCCTATGACTTGAATTCCTTCAAGAGGGAGGTTTCAAGACACTTATCCTTCAATTTCTGACTACCACTTTGGACCCTTTTTATGGGACTGGCATTTCAGTGGGCATTTTTTTTATTGGATTTTTGTTGCCCTTGGTCAGTGTCCCTCCTACAGAGAGAGAGAGAGAGAGAGAGAGAGAGAGAGAGAGAGAGAGAGAGAGAGAGAGAGAGAGAGAGAGAGAGAGAGAGAGAGAGAGAGAGAGAAAAAAACTTGGCCACCTCACCCCGTATAGTTTGGTTTATGGAGTTTATATATATATATATATATATATATATATATATATATATATATATATATATATATATATATATATATATATATATATATATATATATATATATATATATATATATATATATATATATATATATATATATATATATATATATATATATATATATATATATATATATATATATATATATATATATATGTATATATATATATATATATATATATATATATATATATATATATATATATATATATATATATATATATATATATATATATATGTATTATTCCCTCCCCGCTATTCACAGGGCTTACATTACAAGCCTCCCACAAATAGCAAAATTCTGCAAATCCTGGCCACAACCCCTACAGAGCTCAAAATACCTATGTTTATAGTTTAAACCATAAAATATGTCCCATGCTTATTAAAAGGAAAGGCTCCACTGAACTCATTGTGGCAGACTCAGCAGAACACACACAGATGGCAAACTACTGGAGCAATCTGCTGACCTTCCTTGTTACCACAACTTATCCACCTCAAGAGAAAATAAGTGTGGTCACATGAGTGTTTCTTAAGAATTTTGTAACAAGATTGAAAATTGGCAACATTTTATGGGAAACTTGACAGAATATTCTGCAAAATCTTGACCACCAGCATGTTGGTTATTTTCTCTAAGGGTCAGTAAGTTGTGGTCACAAGAAGAGGAAGAAGGTTGTCAGCTGATTGCTCCAGTAGTTTGCCACCTGTGTGTTCTTCGGAGTGTGCCACATTGAGTTCAGTGAAGCCTGCCTTGCTTATCATTTCATGATTTAAGGTTGAGATTAGGTTAAACTAATGTGGCCCCTTGGGGTGGCTTGCCACCCCAAATTAAGATATTACTTTAGAGCTCTCTCTCTCTCTCTCTCTCTCTCTCTCTCTCTCTAAAATCTGCAAATACGCAAGCCTGCAAATGCTGAACCATGAGTAGGTGGGGGAACACTGTATGTATGTGAGCGTGTGTAAATATTGAGAGAGAGAGAGAGAGAGAGAGAGAGAGAGAGAGAGAGAGAGAGAGAGAGAGAGAGAGAGAGAGAGAGAGAGAGAGAGAGAGAGAATGTGGGGGAGTTGCAGCGAGAGTATGAGAAATATAAAAACAAAAACAAGGAGGGAGAGAGGATGGGGAGACAAATATGGAGTAGGAATGAGAAAGGAGGTGTGGCTTAATTTATGTCACAACTTCTGGCCAATGATATTTACTTAATGAAATCCCATAAGTTGACAAGTTGCTTTAGCTAAAAATAAGGGTAAGAAAGCTGCTTCATCAAGTAGGGAGCCATCTGTACCTGTTCCATAGTCATCAATCATTAATGATAGCCTCAAAAAATGGGGCATTCACAATGGGACCAGTTGACAGTGGTCATTGGCTGTTTTCATGTAGGGTATACACTCCTATAGTGTTTTTACTCCTGAAAGAATGTTTGGCCATTGGCCAGGCATTCCCTGGAGGGAAATTCGCTGCTGTCTCTTCTCTACCGGACCAATTATCAGTTTAACACCTTGGTGGAAAGGACAGGCTCTCTCTCTCTCTCTCTCTCTCTCTCTCTCTCTCTCTCTCTCTCTCTCTCTCTCTCTCTCTCTCGGTATTGTATGATATGGTGTGAATAATTTTCCTATAATTTATTTGTTCATGGTAATTGTTGCACGTAATCGTGATTTGGGGCAGAGCAGATTAGTCACACCGTCTCACTCACCCCCATTTATGCCAATGGCTGTTCAAGCTATTGCTATGGAGTATGCAATGATAGGACCTCTATTGGCCCTACTTCTAAAAATACTTGTTGTAAATAAATTCTCCCAGCTGTGAAGAACACATGAGCACTCTGGAGTGGCTTCCATCGTGGGAGTGTCCCTCAAGAGGCTGAGACACCCCTATCTCTGACCCAAGTCACCTGACCTTACCAATATGCACTCTGGGTGCTCAATCTAAATGACAATACTGCAAAGCTATGATGTTAAATGTGATATTTATGTACAACCCAGACTACTTGTTATCTTAAAACCTAAATCATTCGTAGCACAGCATGGTTTGATGAGCTAAATAATCCATACTTAATACTTGAATTTCAATAAAAAGTAAAAAGAACTAATATATTTAAGAGAAACTGTGTGATGGGGCAGTTGCTAACGGATCTTGGCCAACGTCTAAATGTTCCTCCAAGAATAAAAAGAATGTAGTTCTCTAGAAAATCCCTTTCATGATGTCTTGATGTACCATGCGCACATGCAACAAAACATTAATCTTAAGTATTTATGCTAACAGTATCCAAGTGATTTGGTGATACACACTCCACAGACCAGTTATTATAAGCTAAATGCTCACAACTAGGCTCAATGTTTTCCAATTTATTTCTAGTTTCCTGTTACATTTTAATTTAGAAAAATTTTCTACTGGTTTCTACAAGGACTAAAGACCAGTTATTGTAAGCTAAATGCTCACAACTTAGCTCCATATTTTCACATTTATTTCTAGTTTCCCGTTACATATTTTAACTTTTTTTTTTTAGCTAACTATGGAGTGAGTCCACTAAAAATGATACATTTTATCAGTATTTTGAATAATGAAACAATAAATATGGTTTTCTTGAATTTAAAGTATGATAACATTCACTGTCATATCTCATCAAGAAATCAATAATAAATCAATTACTGGTATAATTGCAGTTTCCCCCAATAAACCGCACGTAAGTATGAAGTGTCTCACAGTCTAGATCACACTGCTAGGAGCATTTCTAACCCCACATTACCTTGTTGCAAACAAATAATAAGGTCAGGACGGAATTTCAAAGATTTACCTCAGTTTTTAGCTGGGATCCTGTTTCCACAGTCATTGAAAGGATATTGGGTGAAACTGCAAATTTACTGTATTTAATGTACAGGTACTCTACATTTTAGCTATGAGTGTATGAGGCACGTATTACATAACTATGGCGACTGTCAATTTCTTTGTATACTTAGGGAATGTCTTTCACTTGTAGGGAAATATCCCTAGATTTTTTATATTTTTGGGGGGAGTTACGTTACGTTAGGTTAGGATAGGTAAGGTTAGGTTAGGATAGGATAGGATAGGATAGGATAGGTTTGGTTACCTTAGCTTTCTGGTCGTGTTCGAATATACAAATGGTGGGGGTTCAAGGGGGGCACAGCCCCCTGGTTTTTGGTTTGCTACATTTAGGAAATTTCCTTGACTTCTAGGGAAATTTTCCTATATTCTCAAAGTCTATATATCACTCGTATGTGCCCCCCCCAAAAAAAAACCCCGGTTCCCCACAGGCCGCCAAGCTTGCTGGAGGGGTTGGGGAGGTGTGGGTAGAGATTGGGGATATTGGGTGAAACTGCAAATTTACCCAAATACTTTATGTAATGCAATGAAACTCATACATAATGCTAAAGAATGGTGCTGGATATAGCCAACACATGGAGAGAGAGAGAGAGAGAGAGAGAGAGAGAGAGAGAGAGAGAGAGAGAGAGAGAGAGAGAGAGAGAGAGAGAGAGAAATAAATAAATTGTTCTCTGTGAAGTATTTGGGTCACATATAACACAGTGGTGTATTTTTACCGCCGCGAATCGTTCATTCCTGAGTATATTTGATCAAATTTACTGTTACGGCAGGTTAGGTTAGGTTTAGTTATAGTTAATTAATTTTGTGTGTGAATTTCTGCTTGTTTACATGCGTGTGTGTTATATAAGAAAAAACTTGGTTTGCGGCAGAAAATTACTATTCATTCAAACATCAAAATTTACAAAAAAAAAAAAAAAAATGCAGTTCGTCCGTAAATGTTAGACGGGCGCACTTGTGTAAATTTACCGAGATTGGTATAAGGAACTGGTTCCCAAAATGTGGTGGACGAGTGGAATAGGCTTAACAATCATGTGGTCAGCGCCAACGCCCTAGGACCTAATTTCAAGGATTGGTGATTATATGAATGGGGATGGCAAGTGTTAATATTAATAGCAAAGTTGGCAAGGAAGCGAGGGACGTTCATGATTAGTACAGGAGCTGCCCAATGTAGGCCAACCAGTCTTTCCAGTCTCCTTTCTCGTGTTCTTTGGGATGCAGGATGAAACCATGACTCACACCTATCAATGCCTACAGCATTTAACCTCATTAAAAAAATGCAGGTTCCATTTAGGTAATTCATTATCAGATTTATTTGATCACCATTACTATCTGCTGGAGCAGTGTATGAAAATGGGGTGAGATGAAGCTAGGATATTATCATTTGGGAATGTTTCAGTCCTGCATATTTATTAGAACTTATCCCTGGCTTGTCCCCATGTACCATTTCTCCTTTAACCCATAACTGCTATATAGTCCAGAGTACACCAAACCAGTGCAAGCTGGAGAGCAGCTAGTCAAAAACATCCACACCTCTCCAAAAATTTACCTACAACAATCACAAAAGCCTACAAATGCGTCTTCCAACACCAAATACACAGGGTTCACGTGATGCTTAGTGTTCATTTAAGCTATTTCATGTCTTTCTAATCCTTTCACAGTTTAATAATTGAAGACATAACCACAAGCAGCTGCCAGCTTCCCCAGCCGCACGCTCGCCACACTGCACGACGGCAACCAATGTAAACACTCGCCTTTATCCACATATATTGTTTTCATCCCAGATCCCATGATATAAATTGTATGTCACATAGATAAAACGAATGTTTCAACAGCCAATTCGGTACAACGAATATTCTTGGCGTCATCATGGATACACAAACGACGTTTAAACCAAAGTTAATCCCAGTACTCACAGCCATGGCTCCGTCCTGGGGAGAAAAGAAGGATAGGCAGAGGGCGCTAGTGACAAACCGAAGCTGAGTGAGAGTGAATATAATACATTTTAAAGTTTATATATATATATATATATATATATATATATATATATATATATATATATATATATATATATATATATTCTTTTTTTTAGCTCTTTATATACATAATTCAAGTATTTCTAATTAGTTTCAGTTAAGTACTATAGTTTCAGTTATACCTAATAGTAGTAGGATCATTATAATTTTCCATGGTGTTTTCATTAATCTCAATATACGTATAGTCGTTTACCGTATATGAATTAATTCTCTTGGGTAGGTAGAAATCTTGTGTTATATCCGCGGCCGCAGCATCTCCATCGCAAACTCAGACAGAGATATATTGGTTAAAAATCAGTGCATCGTCATTCGAAGATCAAATTACACAAATTCACTTCCGTACGAATTCATGGAATTTTCTTTACTTTAATTATTAAATTTTCATTCGTTTATATTAAAGAGTTGTTGAATGTTCCTATTTGTCACAGAAAAAAAAAAAAAAAAAAATATATATATATATATATATATATATATATATATATATATATATATATATATATATATATATATATATATATATATATATATATCTTTTTTTTTATGTAGGAAAGACACTGGCCAATGGCAACAAAAATCCAATAAAAAAAAATGCTCATTGAAATGCCAGTCTCATAAACGGGTCAAAGCAGTAGTCAAAAATTGATGAATAAGTGTCTTGAAACCTCCCTTTTGAAGGAATTCAAGTCATAGGAAGGTGGAAATACAGAAGCAGGCAGGGAGTTCCAGAGTTTACAGAGAAAGGGATGAATGGTTGAGAATACTGGTTAACTCTCGCGTTAGAGAGGTGGACAGAACAGGGGTGAGAGAAAGAAGAAAGTCTTGTGCAGCGAGGCCGCGGGAGGAGAAGCATGCAGTTAGCAGGATCAGAAGAGCAGTTAGCATGAAAATAGCGGTAGAAGACAGCTAGACATGCAACATTGCGGCGGTGAGAGAGAGGCTGAAGACAGTCAGTTGATGAGACGAAAAGCTTTTGATTCCACCCTGCCTAGAAGAGCAGTGTGAGTGGAACCCCACCAGACATGTGAAGCATACTCCATACATGGACGGATAAGGCCCTTGTACAGAGTTAGCAGCTGGGGAGGGGGGGGTGAGAAAAACTGGCAGAGACGTCTCAGAACACCTAACTTCATAGAAGCTGTTTTAGCTAGAGATGAGATGTGAAGTTTCCAGTTCAGATTATAAGTAAAGGACGGACGAAGAATGTTCAGTATAGTAGTAGAAGAAGACAGTTGAGTATCATTGAAGAAGAGGTGATAGCTGTGTGGAAGGTTGTGTCGAGCTGATTGATGGAGGAATTGAGTTTTTGAGGCACTGAACAATACCAAGTTTGCTCTGCCCCAATCAGAAATTTTAGAAAGATCAGAAGTCAAGCGTTCTGTGGCTTCCCTGCGTGAAATGTTTACCTCCTGAATGGTTGGACGTCTATGAAAAGACGTGGAAAAGTGCAGGGTGGTATCATCAGCGTAGGAGTGGATAGGACAAGAAGTTTGGTTTAGAAGATCATTAATGAATAATAAGAAGAGAGTGGGTGACAGGACAGAACCCTGAGGAACACCACTGTTAATAGATTTAGGAGAAAAACAGTGACCGTCTACCACAGCAGCAATAGAATGGTCAGAAAGGAAACTTGAGATGAAGTTACAGACAGAAGGATAGAAGCCGTAGGAGGGTAGTTTAGAAATCAAAGCTTTGTGCCAGGCTTTATCAAAAGCTTTTGATATGTCCAAGGCAACAGCAAAAGTTTCACCAAAATCTCTAAAAGAGGATGACCAAGACTCAGTAAAGAAAGCCAGAAGATCAGTAGAGCGGCCTTGACGGAACCCATACTGGCGATCAGATAGAAGGTTGTGAAGTGATAGATGTTTAAGAATCTTCCTGTTGAGGATAGATTCAAAAACTTTAGATAGGCAGGAAATTAAAGCAAGTAGTAGTTTGAGGGATTAGAACGGTCACCCTTTTAAGGAACAGGCTGAATGTAGGCAAACTCCTAGCAAGAAGGAAAGGTAGATGTTGACAGACAGAGCTGAAAGAGTTTGACTAGGCAAGGTGCAAACACGGAAGCACAGTTTCGGAGAACAATAGGAGGGACCCCATCAGGTCCATAAGCCTTCCGAGGGTTTAGGCCAGCGAGGGCATGGAAAACATCATTGCGAATCATTGTGAATCATTGCGGGGAGTTAGATCTTGAAAAGTTTTGACACTTTCTATTAATGAAGGAGTTTTTGGCTAGTTGGAGAACAGACTTGGCATGGTTCCAGGCAGAAATATAAAGTGCATGAGATTCTGGTGACAGAAGGGTTAAGTACCTTTTGTGGGTCACCTCTCTATCATGTATAGCATGAGAACAAGCTGTGTTAAACTAAGGTTTAGAAGGTTTAGGACAAGAAAAAGAGTGAGGAATGTACGCCTCCACGTCAGACACTATCACCTATGTTATGCGCTCAGCACACAGAGACAGGTCTCTGACACGGAAGCAGTAGTCATTCCAAGGAAAATCAGCAAAATACCTCCTCAGCAGAGGCAAAACGCCAGAGGCACTTTCGCTTAGGGGGATCCTGAGGAGGGATTGGAGCGATAGGACAAGATACAAATATGAGATTGTGATCGGAGGAGCCCAACGGAGAAGAAAGGGTGACAGCACAAGCAGAAGGATTAGAGGTCAGGAAAAGGTCAAGAATGTTGGGCGTATTTCCAAGACGGTCAGGAATACGAGTAGGGTGTTGCACCAATTGCTCTAGGTCGTGGAGAATAGCAAAGTTAAAGGCAAGTTCACCAGGATGGTCAGTAAAGGAAGAGGAAAGCCAAAGCTGGTGGTGAACATTGAAGTCTCCAAGAATGGAGATCTTTGCAAAAGGGAAGAGGGTCAGAATGTGCTCCACTCTGGAAGTTAAGTAGTCAAAGAATTTCTTATAGTCAGAGGAGTTAGGTGAAAGGTATACAGCACAGATAAATTTAGTTTGAGAGTGACTCTGTATTCGTAACCAGATGGTGGAAAACTCGGAAGATTCAAGAGCGTGGGCACGAGAGCAGGTTTAGTCATTGCGCACATAAACGCAACATCCAGCTTTGGATCGAAAATGAGGATAGAGAAAGCAGGAGGGAACAGAAAAGGGGATACTGTCAGCTGTCTCAGACAACTGAGTTTCAGTGAGGAAAAGAAGATGAGGTTTAGAAGAGGAGAGGTGGTGTGTATATATATATATATATATATATATATATATATATATATATATATATATATATATATATATATATATATATATATATATATATATATATATATATATATATATATATATATATATATATATATATATATATATATATATATATATATATATATATATATATATATATATATATATATATATATATATATATATATATATATATATATATATATATATATATATGAAACTTAGTACATTGTAAATAGGTCAAAGGATGAAAGTAATGTGGTATGGAGACTTGGAGGGAATGAGTTGAAACAGGTGCAAGAATACAAGTACTTAGGGATATGGATGAGTCCTAGAGGGTGTGCAAAGGCAAAGAATGAAAAGATAAGTGTGGTAAACCAGTGGGTAGGTCGACTGGGAAGCGCGGCAAGGATGAGAGCGAGTATGATGTGTTGAGAGAAGTGTGGAAGAGTGTAGCTGTGCTAAGTATTATGTATGGTATGGATGTGATTGCATGGAATGAAAATGAAATTCATAAGTTAGTAGTGGGCCAGAATAGAGTAGCAAGGATGGCACTGAGTGCACCAAGGTACACAGCAGTAGAAGCCTTGAGAGGTGATATGGGATGGAGCGCCTTTAGGGAAAGACTCACAAAAGATTATGCCTGAGAGAATGGATGATGCTAGAGTAGCAAGGAAGATGTATCTGTGGAATGAAAGTGGAAGCAAATGGAGGAAGAGGTACATGGGAATGACAGACAAGAATGGATTACAAGTTGTGTGGGCGATGAGAATGGAAGAAATCAAAATGAGCATGAATGGGTGGTAACAAGAGGAGGCAGAGTGGGAGCTAAATGGGATGTGAGAAAATGGAAGTATGAGATAGACAAAGGAGTGAAATGTGTGGGACTGAATGAATGGAAGAATGAAATAGAAAGAAAGAAGACCCTGGAATGGTACAAGAAGAGGTCCCGAGGTATGAAAGGTGGTATGATGGAATCCTGGGTGGTGATCTCTTCCGAGCGAGGGCACAGTGTATGGATGTGAATGCAAGGAGTTACAGATGATGAGTCCCGCAGGAAAGTGTGCCAGATGTATGACATGAGAGAGGATGAGACGGTGGAACATGTGGTGCTGGAATGTGTAAAGTGTGCCAGAGTGCCAGAGAGAGGAATGAGATGATGCAAGTGATCATGAGTTATGGCATGATAGGAATGAAAGAGTGGAGAAGACAGGAAAGGAGTGGATGGTGTTGTTGCTGGGACTGTGTAGAAAGGCGAATGAAAGGACGATTGAGGTGGTGAAAGAGTTTCTGGAGAGAGTGTGGCATGCCAGATGTTAGAACAATTAGTGTAGAGGATGCTGTTCGTTTTTTTTTTTTTTTTCCTTCTACAGGAGTTGCCGATCCAAAGGCCTGGCTAGGAGTGATCCCAAGCCACCTGTACCATCAAGATCATCAAACACATCCCAGAGGAGGCAGTCCGTGACTAATTGGGGATTTTTTGTGGTGTTTGCTGCTACTTGGCCAAAGGCATAGGCCGATACTGTGAGTCATGAATATTTATTTGCTGCTTTGATTATAACTGTGCTTTCAAGGACTCATGCTCTTGATGACAAGGAGTTCCTCTAGATGCTTTTATGAGTGCATATATTATGATGTGATATTTCTTGATAAGAAGTCTGTCCCCCCCATTCCACCCCAACCTCCCCAACCCCTAAAACAAGCCTGGGGGCCTGTGGGGAATCAGAGGGGGGAAAATAAGTGAAATGAGGGCGTTCAAATAATCTAAGGAAATTTACCTTAATATTTCGAATTTTCCTAACCTATCCTATCCCCTAGACCCCTCCTGCTTGGACATTAATCTAACCTAGCCAGTGGGGCCGCGCTCCCCCATTGACCCCCCCCACTAGGACGTTAACCTGACCTAGCATAACCTAACCTAATCTAACCTGACCTAGCACATGATGGAATCCTGGGTAGTGATCTCTTCCGAGCGAGGGCACAGTGTATGGATGTGAACGCAAGGAATTACAGATGATGAGTCCCGCAGGAAAGTGTGCCAGATGTATGACATGAGAGAGGATGAGATGGTGGAACATGTGGTGCTGGAATGTGTAAAGTGTGCCAGAGTGCCAGAGAGAGGAATGAGATGATGCAAGTGATCATGAGTTATGGCATGATAGGAATGAAAGAGTGGAGAAGACAGGAAAGGAGTGGATGGTGTTGTTGCTAGGACTGTGTAGAAAGGCGAATGAAAGGACGATTGAGGCGGTGAAAGAGTTTCTGACCTAGCATAACCTAACCTAACCTAGCATAACCTAACCTAACCTAGCATAACTTAACCTAATGAGGGACCTCAAAAATTATACTGTTATGCCTTACTGGTATGGTGTGGAGATTCTCAGGGTGATGGAGGTAGTACAGTTTGTTGGGTTCCTTAATAAACACATGGAACCTCTTCCTCATTTCTGTATATTGCATTTTAACCATTGCTGTTGCTAAATATCTCATATAATAACTTCTTTTCCTGCTAAACACTGGCACCGTTCGCTTCACCTCCCTCCACTGGGTAGCCATATTGTTACGAAAGCACAAACCTCAGCACTCCCGTAGACGCCCACAATTCCCCGACAGTCAGGACAGCACTCGGGAACACCAGCAGGCTAGACAAGAGATGCTAAGGGTACCACGTCCCACGTGATTCACGCACAGCCAGACAGAGCGGGTAGACAAACAGTGGGCAACACTTTCTTCCTTTACTAGTTCCGTTAGTTACAGGCAGTTACAGACACAGGCAGGGACAGTCAAACTCTTCAGGCTCACGCAACAGGCACTCGGCACGGAGGACACGCAAAGACAAGTTATCCAGAGCGGGGCCAACAACACACTGCCCAGTCACTGCAGTCACGCGACTTCTCTCCCGCCATCCATGCACCACTGCCAGACACCAGGCACAGCTGACACACACACACGCACGTCACACACTCAATCCCACAGAAAGAAATAAAGGCAACTTAGACTAAACAACAATACCCGGGCGTTACATCACCCCCTCCTTTACAAAAAGGTCGACCCGACCTTGCCTCTCCTTATATCTCTCCCTCAGAGTCAATCAACACAAAATCATCATAACGCCGTGGGCGGCGTCTGTCCCTGCGCGGCCGAGTGGGCTGAGGTTCCTCTGCTGGCTCTGAGTCGCGGCCGTCGCCCACGCCTGACTCCTCCAAGAAGCTCGGCAGCGGGGCTCCCTCGGCCGCCCGCTCACCCTGCGGCGGTGCCTCGGCACGCTGCACCTCCACGCACTCGCCCACCGCTGTTCCGGCGGGTATGTTGCGAGCCTCGTCGGAGAAGTTAGCCAGTAAGACAGTGACTACCTTCTCCCCCGCTTGCACGAGGCTCCTTCCGACTGCCACTCCGTCAGCCAGTCGACAGTCGCTGGCTGGTTCCACTAGGCCCTCCGTGCTCTGCATCGGCCGTGCGAGTCGACACTGTACTCGACACTCAGAGCGCGGGGCCAACTGCATCCGCCGTGTCGTCACTACCTCCGACCGGCCGACCTCCGGAAGGAAAGGCACATCGTATCCACATACCTTTATCACCTTCCGTCCAAAGTCTACACAGGCCCTGGTCTTCTTCAGGTAGTCGTAACCCAGCAGACACTCTTCCTCCAGCTCGGCAACATACACGGGCAGGTTCACCTCCGCGCTGCCGACACTTATTCGAACGTCTACTGGGCCTTGCAACGGCATGCAGTCCCCCGTTACTCCACACAGCCTGTCCACGGTGCACGGGAGCCACTCAGCACTTACCAGCCTCCGCTGCACGATGGTGCGCTCAGCCCCGCTGTCAATGGTCATGCAGCAAGGCCTTCCATCAACCGCACCTCGTACCTGCACTGCGCTGACGGTGAGGTGGCACTTTACACAGCACGGGGCATTGGCACCTTGGCAGGCTGTGAGGTCGCCCCCTCCTCCAGCCCGCTGCTGTTTCCCGCCTCAGCAACCTCCTTGGGCTTGGGGGAGGCGCTGGAGCGGTGGCCCGATTTGCCGCATGCGGCGCAGCACGTCTGGAAGGCTTTGGAGTTAGGCCGATCGAGGGAGCGCGTCCTTCGTCCCCTCGGACATTGGCTGCGTCTATGGCCTCTCTCACTGCAGCCCCAACAGCGGCCGGCGAACTCGGACGGGCTCGCCTTCCGTGACGCCGCCTTGTGCTCCACCTTCGCTTTCCGGCCCCGTACCTCACCGCGAGGCTGGGCAAGAGAAGAGAGGCTGGTCGTCGTCTGTAGGAAGGCCTCAAACTCCATAGCCCGTGCCAACGCCACCTGCACGTCAGCTGGGTGTGCCTGCTTCACATAGATTTGGAGCTGGTGGTCCTGGAGGGCGTCTACGAACGCGTCGCGCGCCAGAACAACGACCATGTCCTCGGCCGCGCTTGGATACGCCCTCCTCACCAGCCCTTCTACGTCCTGCGCCAGCTGGGAAAGGGTTTCGTCCTTCTCTCGCGTCCTCTTCTTAAGCTGGGCGCGGTATACCTCCGCCTGATGACGGTGTCCGAAACGTCGCCGCAAAGTTTCGGACACTGCTGCGTATGAGGTGCGCTGGCTGGCAGGGAGATGACCCAGCACTTCCAACGCCGGGCCTCGCAGCGCTGTCGCTAGTTGCAGGGCCTTCTCTGCCTCCCCCCAGCCCTGGGCCAAGGCCAGCATATCGAACTGGGCGACGTAAGACTCCCAGCTGACCTTACCATCGTACTCCGCTGGCTTGCGTCTCACGTGACGAGGTGACGAGCGGGCTGCCTTAGGGCTCGGGGGCGGGGAGGCGGCACGGGGAGGTGAGCCCGGCGGTGTAGGGGGCAGGCTAAGCCCTCCCCTCCTGTCCCGGGTGGGCGGCCAGCCCCCAACGGCCATCTCGGGTGCTTCCCAAGGACCTGCTTCCCCCACAGGGCCCCATCCAAGGCCCCTAACAGCAGGTGGGGCTGAGGCCACACTCCCTTCAGGTCCTGGGCTAGTCACGGGAGGCCAGGCGGGGGTTGCGGGCAGCTGTACACCTCCCGCCAAGACGCCACGTGGCGGCCACGCGCCCTGCCGCCAAACACTCGCGCCCTCACGCAGGTCTGCCACCTCTTCCCGCAAGGCTTGGAGTTCACTTTTTACCTCCTGTTTCACTGCCTCACACGAGCGATCAGTATACGCCTGCGTTTCAGCCCTCAGAGAACCTAGGCTGCTTTGCAGGGCTTCCATCAGTCGTTCAGTTTGGGCAGCTTGTGTTGCCACGGTTTGCTCGTGCCTTTCCTCCTGCTTCTGAGCCATACTCGCCAGTTGGGACATGAGGAGGTCCATCTGGGTGGGCTTCTCGTCACCAGCATCACTAGAGTCGTGACTAGACCCACTCAGTCCCTCACACTGGTCAGCAGCACCACTCTCGCCCGCCATTTTGTCTACCACCTTGTCTGCCATGGTTTCTCCACTCGAGTCACGTAGGTCTGTACGAGCACACACTTAGCATCCCACTCCTGACGCCATTGTTACGAAAGCACAAACCTCAGCACTCCCGTAGACGCCCACAATTCCCCGACAGTCAGGACAGCACTCGGGAACACCAGCAGGCTAGACAAGAGATGCTAAGGGTACCACGTCCCACGTGATTCACGCACAGCCAGACAGAGCGGGTAGACAAACAGTGGGCAACACTTTCTTCCTTTACTAGTTCCGTTAGTTACAGGCAGTTACAGACACAGGCAGGGACAGTCAAACTCTTCAGGCTCACGCAACAGGCACTCGGCACGGAGGACACGCAAAGACAAGTTATCCAGAGCGGGGCCAACAACACACTGCCCAGTCACTGCAGTCACGCGACTTCTCTCCCGCCATCCATGCACCACTGCCAGACACCAGGCACAGCTGACACACACACACGCACGTCACACACTCAATCCCACAGAAAGAAATAAAGGCAACTTAGACTAAACAACAATACCCGGGCGTTACAATATTAACAAATGACAGCGAGCATCTATCAGAACGCGTGACCCATCTCTAAAACAAATGAACCTACTGTGGAAAGTCGTAATTGGCGGCCTCAGGATTGGCCTCATGAGTGGCAGTGCGTGATTGGAGGGCTCAGCTGTATAGATACCATGAAATCCTAATATGCCACTACCCACAAAACAGTTGTAAACAAAGGAAAATAATTTCAGTGTTTACTCTTGACTGGTTCAGAGCTCACTGAACTTAGAAAATATAAAATTTCTCCACTCGCGAGTGCTGTTACAGCCAAACAAGACACATACCCCCCGATTTTTTTTTACATTTACAGCAAGGTCACCGAACCCTTCTCCATGATGTGAATTTCATGCTTGTACATAATACGGACGTGATATCCAGATTAACCTATGATGTTTACTTAACAATGAGTGGTTTGCCTGGATTAAGTGTCTGAGGCCCAGTGGCCATGCAGATGAATGTTAATGTTCAGTTAATTGCTCACTTAACTCAAAAACTGGTATGAAGATGTAGAGTGCTATTGTATGTGGCCAGTATTCTTTGACTATGTTAATGAATATGTATTAAATCATTGGTAAGGTTCAGTACACATTGATTTATTGGGGTTAGGTTGTAACTAATGTTGATTTGCATAATGTTTCTCAGTGCATACCATAGTACTGATTTATTGGGGTTAGGGTTGTGATGATAATATTAATTAGTGTAATGTTGTTCAGTACATACTGTAATGCTGATTTATTTGGGCTAGGTTGTGGTAGTAGTATCAACTTTCATATTGTTTCTTTATTCTGTATCTTATGTCAAATGTCTGTTAAGTCAATGATCCAAGGTTGAATGCTGTAAATAAAAGATTCAGCATATGACAGGCCTTTCATCCTCCTTCAGGCAAGACAAATCAACAGTAAACTGCCATGGGGGATCTGCACAAAATCCGGGCCATAGCAAAGAGGGCTTTCACCAGGAAGGTAAACATCTTGAGGACCAGAATTGACACAAGAGATCCTCACTCAAAGATCAGCTCAACAATACATTTGATGAAGTAGAAACAGCCCATGACCATTGCATGGAACAATTAGGGGAGCTTGCTACTAGTGATTGATCTTGACAAGGAAGTCTCCTACCTTATGGAGGCTGAAAACATTTAGTTGAGGCTGCAATAAAAAATCATCAGGCTAGCAAATGAGGAATCAAAATCTGTGTCCAGAGAAATTAATGAAAGCAATTTGAAGGTAAAATCTTTGTCACCTCCCAAGTTCTCAGGTAACATTAGGAAACATGGAACATTTTAAAAGTGACTGATTAAGGTTAATGTATCTTGTTTATGGGAATGGTCCTTATGCATTTAAATCATGTCTGACTGGACAAGCCCTCATGTGGGTTGAAGGTCTGGATGATAATTATAATAGGATGCCATCTAGGCTTGAAAAGTACAGTAATGCCAGTAAACTTACTGAAGCTATAGTGTATGGTCTTAAGTTGAATCCAGTGGTTGAACGTGACTCAAAAGGATTGATTCATCTGATGAAATGTCTTTTTCAGATTTAAAGAAGATTGGAGCTTAGTCAGAAATGAGTTCTACATGCATAATTTCCATGATTGAAAGATTTTTTGCCTAATGACATTCAGTGGGTATGTGCAGCTCAGTCCGAATCTGTTGGATAATTTTGTTGATTCTTTATTAAAGGAGAGAAATGTTTGCACTTATCTGGAGTCTGATATTCATTCAAGTACCCATAAGGTAACCTCCAATGCAACTCATGTTGACAACTTAGATAAAGTTCTAGATAAACCCAGTGAGTTGATGGAAACACTGAAGGAAATGAAATCTTCCCTGAATGTCTCAGTAGTGTGACTCAGCTAGTGCAAAGTTCCCAGCAACCTGTGCAAGGGAGCAAGGGACACTTAAGGAAATTTCAACTGAATGGGGACAGGATGTGTTTATCACGATGCTGACACACACAACACCTGATTGTAATGTCTTCAGTAAGTTGATTGCACAAGATAAATTTAAGCTCTTAAAGAGTAAGGGAGGCTGTTTCAAATGTCTCACTGCTGCATGCCATATAACCACAGCTTGCAAAGTGGGAACCAGTGTGAGGTTTTGGTTGATGGTTTTCAGTATACTGCTGATCACCACACTGCATTGCATGACATGTTCATGGATCTTAGGTGAACAGCCTCACCCAATGCTGTAACAGCCTCTTGAGAGGGCCTATTGTTGATGACTGGGAGCATTTGTTGTAAAGCAGAACATTTTTTCTGCACTCAGTCATTCAGGATCTAACATCTCCCTCATTTGTACAGATTTTGCCAAACATTTAGGGTTACATAAGAAAGAAGTCACCATTAACATAAAGGTAGGAAACCAAAGGAAAACAGTTAATTCATGAGTGTATAATGTATCCCTTGTTGACCTAGATGGAAATACATGGCATATATCATCATGTAGTATTGATAAGGTGACAGCTCTGGTGAAGGTGAACTATCAGAATGTCATTCAGTGTTTTCACAGGCTAGTGGGTAACCCATTTTGCAACCTCATGGACAAAAAGACTTATGAATTGGCATCGATTATTATAGACTTTTACCTCAGGTTGTTGAAAGTGTAGGAAACTTGCAGTTGATGAAAAACCCCTTTGGGTATGTGCTGAGGGGTCTCATCCTTTACTGGAAGTCATAAATGTATCCCTCCTGTGTACAGATTAACCACTTTAATGTGACAGACTACTGATATTTGAAACCGAGGGTGAGGCAAAAGATAAAGGAAGACATGGAACACCCAAGTTCTCAGTGGAGAACTTGGGAATATCATGTAAACCAAAGCGTTTTGGTTGTATTTTTTTTTTTTATGTAAGAGGGACACCGGCCAAGGGCAACAAAAATCTAATTAAAAAAAACCCTCTGAGATGCCAGTCCCGAATAGGGTCCGAAGTGGTGGTCAAAAATTGAAGGATAAGTGTCTTGAAATCTCCCTCTTGAAGTCATAGTAAGTGGAAATACAGAAACAGGAAGGGAGTTCCAGAGTTTACCAGAGAGGGGGATGAATGATTGGCAATACTGGGTAACTTTTGCATTAGAGAGGTAGACATAATATGGGTGAAAGAAAGAAGAAAGTTTTGTGCAGCAAGGCTGCAAAAGGAGATGAGGCATGCAGTTAGCAAGATCAGAAGAGCAATTAGCATGAAAATAGTGGTAGAAGATAGCAAGAGATGCAACATTCTGGCAATGAGAAAGAGGCTGAAGACAGTCAGTTAGAGGAGAGGAGTTGATGAGACAAAAAGCTTTTGATTCCATTCTGCCTAAAAGAGCAGTATGAGTAGAATCCCCCAGACATGTGAAGCATACTCCATACATGGATGGATAAGGCCCTTGTACAGAGTTAGCATCTGGGGGGGGGTGAGAAAACTGGCGGAGACATCTCAGAATGCCTAACTTCATAGAAGCTGTTTTAGCTAGAGATAAGATGTGAAATATCCAGTTTAGATTATAAGAAAAGGACAGACCAAGGATGTTCAGTGTAGAAGAAGGGGCCAGTTGAGTGTCAATGAAGAAGAGGGGGATAGTTGTCTGGAAGGTTGTGTCAAGTTGATAGGTGGAGGAATTGAGTTTTTGAGGCATTGAACAATACTCTAAGTTGGCTCTGCCCAAATCAGAAATTTTAGAGAGATCAGAAGTCAGATATTCTGTGGCTTCCCTGTGTGAACTGGTTACTTCCTGAAGGGTTGGACATCTGTGAAAAGACATGGAAAAGTGCAGGGTGGTATCATCAGCGTATGAGTGGATAGGGCAAGAAGTTTGGTTTAAAAGATCATTTATGAATAACAGGAAGAGAGTGGGTGACAGGACAGAACTCTGAGAAACACCACTGTTAATAGATTTATGAGAACAGTGACTGTCTATCACAGCAGCAATAGAACGGTCAGAAAGGAAACTTGAGATGAAGTTACAGAGAGAAGGATAGAAACCATAGGAGGGTAGTTTAGAAATCAAAGCTTTGTGCCAGACTCTATCATAAGCTTCTGATATGTCTAAGGCAACAACAAAAGTTTCACCAAAATCTCTAAAAGAGGATGACCAAGACTCAGTAAGGAAAGCCAGAAGATCACCAGTAGAGCGGCCTTGACAGAACCCATGCTGGTGATCAGATAGAAGGTTGTGAAGTGATAGATGCTTAAGAATCTTCCTGTTGAGGATAGATTCAAAAACTTTAGATAGCAGGAAATTAAAGCAATAGGATGGTAGTTTGAGGGATTAGAACAGTCACCCTTTTTAGGAACAGGCTGAATGTAGGCAAACTTCCAGCAAAAAGGAAAGGTAGAGGTTGACAGAGAGTTGAAAGAGTTTGACCAGGCAAGGTGCAAAAACAGGGATGCAGTTTTAGAGAACAATAGGAGGGACCTCATCAGGTCCATAATCCTTCTGAGGGTTTAGGCCAGCAAGGGCATGGAAAACATTATTCTGAAGAATTTTGATAAATAGCATTAAGTAGTCAGAGGGTGGAGGAGAGGAAGGAACAAGCCCTGAATTGTCCAAGGTAGAGTTTTTAGCAAAGGTCAGAGGAAAGAGTTCAGCTTTAGAGACAGATGTGATAGCAGTGGTGCCATCTGGTTGAAATAAAGGAGGGAAAGAAGAAGCAAAGTTATTAGAGACTGCGAATGTTGCAGAAATTAATGAAGAAAAAGTTGGTGTCAAGACACTTAGGGTCGTTATCAGAAGAGCAGTCTGATCTTGGGACATTTGTAGTCCCCTCCCCAGATGGGGACTCCAAGGCTGGTGTAGGAGTTGCCATGATTTTGAATTTTGAGTGAAGGGTGTGTGAGTAATTACATGCTTGTAGTTTTGTGTGAAGGAAGAGAGTTGCCTTTAGAGGGCAGGCTGTGACTGCCCCCTTGTGTTGTGAGACACAATGAGAAATGTTCAGTGAGGTCACAGCTGGGTTTAATGATAAGTTCACAGCACCCTCTGATCCAGTGCTTTAGACCTCACTGGGAGTAATTATTGTTTCAGCAATTATACATATTGTACATTTGGAAACAAAGATTATAGCTTAAAGGAGGAATCTGAAATGGAATTGATAACAAAGGGACTTCAGTATAATAAGTAAGCCAAGCTGTGGACAGTGTACTATCCTTAGTTGAAGGATCCATTGAATTTACCTAATAATATCTCCTCTGCCATTGTTAGGTTGAATGCATCAAAAAGGAAGCTGGTCAGGCTTGGAATTGACTATTGTGAAGCCTACTGAGCACAGATAGATGACATGGTTAGGAGGAGGGTGGTTAGAAATTGTTCCAGAGTTAAATTGCCCTGTACTAAGCACCAATCTTTTACAATCCTCATGCAGGGGTGCTCAAACCAGATTCTGCATCAACTCTCAGAATCATGTATAACTCTTCTGCTAAATACTTGGGCAATGCACTGAATGAATAGTGGGCTAGAAGGTCTAATGTTCTCAATAACCTGTTGGGGGTTCTGCTGAGGTTCTGGGAAAATCAGATGGAGTTAACCTGTGACATTTTCAAGATGTACAATTTGTTGAGGATGTCAGAACTTGATCAACACTGTCATAGATTTGTGTGGAGAAACTTACAAGTTACTAGGGCCCAAGATCATTGCATTTTAACATGTTTCCCCTTAGGAGATAAACCAAGCAGCATGATAGCTATGCTAGCTTTGTAGAATACTGCTTTGAAGTATTCTGATGAATACCCCTTGGCTTCACAGTTTATTATTAAAAACAGCTATGTGGATGACATTTTGATTGCTGTCAATTCTCCTCATAATGTGACAATCATTAAGGATGTAGAATTGATTCTTTCTCAAGGGTCAGTTCTCCTGATACTGATGTGACAATCATTAAGGATGTAGAATTAATTCTTTCTCAAAGGGGTTTTAAAATAGAACACTGGAAAGTTTCTGGGGAGGAATGTAAATCAGGAGAAGTGGTTAGTCCAGTAAAACCTGACAGAGAGATCCTAGGTGTTATTTGGCATCCCAAGGAATATTTTTCTCCTTTGATGTGAAAATTAATTTCTAAAACATAGTAAGCTTCATACACTTCCTTATCTAACAGTGGACCATTACCTTTTAGAATGCCACAAGATATGACAAAAAGGTTACTTTTAAGTCAACTTGCCAGTCAGTATGATCCTCTGGGCTTGGTTCCACCTGTAAAATAGAGAGGGAAACTAATGATGAGGACTCATAGGTGAAGGGTCATATGGTTGGGATGATGTCGTCCCTTGATCTGTGACAACAGAATGGATGGACTATTTCACTTCGTTATTTGACTTAGAACATCTCAAAATTTGTAGGGGAATTTAAAAAAAATGCCACAGATCAACCTCTTTTGATTATCTTTTCAGACAGTAGTGTGGTGGCCTTTGGGACATGTGCTTACATCTGATGGGAATTAAATGATGGAACATTTTGCACTCATCTTTTGAAGACAAAAACTCTTTTACCTCCCTTATGTCAACTGAGCATTCCTTGCTCAGAGTTGTGGAGCCCTGATAGGAGTTAGGGTAAGAGAAACAATCATGAAAGAGATGACATATTCCTTTGCTCACATTTTCCACATTACAGATTCAGCAATTGTCAGAGCTCAGATTCAGAAAGAAAGTTATGGATTTGGGACTTTCACAGCCACGTAATAGCTGAAATTCAGTCTGAAACTGATCCTAACAAGTGGTGGTGGATTCCAAGTGACGGTAATTCTGCTGATTTCATCACATGAGTCACTGTCCCAAATGAGCTGCATAGTGACTCCAAGTGGCAAAAGACCCCTGAGTTTCTCTCACACCCAGTAGGTGAATAGCCCTTGAATAAAGATCCAGTAGAAAAATTAGCAGGCAGGATTGAGACTTTTATTGTTTCTGCTCAGAATACTAAGATTGATCTTGATGACGATGGGTGCCTCTACATGCTTTTATGAGTGCTTATACTATGATGTTTACTTAACAATGAGCAGCTTGCCTGGATGAACTGTCCTGAGGCCTAGTGTCTATGTAGGTGAAATTTTATGTTTTGTTAATTGCTCACTTAACTCATAAACTGATATGAAGATGTAGAGTGCTATTGTATGTGGCTTGTGTTCTTTGATTATGTTAATGTGTATGTATTAAATTCAGTACACAACCCAGCTGTAAGGGGTGCAAGCCATGAGCAGGTGTGGCTAAAGAAGCAGGCTCTTGTGGTTGTGAGGATGGTAACAGTGAATGTTGGGACCTTGACAGGTCGAGAAAGAGAGGTAGTGGAGCTGATGAGAATAAGAGTGAGCATACTGCATGTGCAAGAGACCAGGTGAAGAGGCAACAAGGCCAAGGAATTAGGGGATGGATGCAAACTGTATTACAGTAGTGTAACAGCAGAGGTAAGGAATAGAGTTGGAATGGTGGTGTCAAAGGATATAAAAGAACATGTGATTGAAGTATACAGAGGGGAGACTGGTTGATATCAGCAAGGTTAGTAGGTGGAGGAGGAATCTTAAATGTAGTCAGTGCATATGCACCACAGACAGGAGCAATCCAGGGAGAGAAAGATGAATTCTGGAGGAAGCTAAAAAATAAGGTGGAGAGCATTGCTGCAGAGGAGAGAGTAGTGCTGGGTGCAGACAATGAGGGATGTGGAAGGATACATGGAGGCCATGGCTTTGGGAATGTTAATGTAGATGGAGAATGGATACTGGACTAGGTGGTCTCCTTTGATCTGGCAATTGCAAACACTTTCTTTTGTAAGAGACAAGAGTGCAGTATAACATTTGATAGTGGAGACCATACTACACAGATAGATTATATCATACATAAAGCATCAAACCTGGTAGAGATGAAAGACTGCAAAGTAATTCCGGGGGACCATGTTGCACCACAATACCAGCTGCTAGTGATGGATGTGTGGTTGAGAATTGCAAGAAAAGGAAAGAGGAACTATGAGAAGAAGATCCAAATGAATGAGGAAACAAAGAGGCAAGAGTTTAAGACTATGGTACTGAGCAGAGCAAATGCTGATGTAGCAAGTGTCCAAGACTAGTGGAAAGAGAATGCACAGACTATGAGAAGAGTGGCAAGAGAAGTACTGGGAGAAACATCAGGTAAGCCATGTACACCAAGAGAAGAATGGTGGTGGAGGGAAGATGTAAGGAATGCACTGGAATGGAAAAAGGAAACAAAGAAGCAGTGGGAGCAAAGCAGATCATGGGAGGATGAGATGGAGTACAGAAGGGCAAAGAAGGCTGCACATAAAGCAGTGGCAGTGGTGAAGGTGGAAGCTTGACATGGATTACCATATTTTCTGGTGTATTAGATGCACCTCTGCATAAGACACACCCCTATTTTAGAAAAATGTTTGGTAGAAAAAAATGTTATCCAAGTTTCATCATAAATTTATTTGAAAAATGTAGGATGTGTGTGTGTTCTTTTTTTTTATATGAGGGTCACTGGCTAAGGGCAACAAAATTATTTAATAAAAAGTAAGGCCCACTTAATGCCAGTTCCCACAGAGATGTCAGATAGAATGATAAAGAAACAAGAGGATAAGTGTCTTGAAATCTCTCTCTTGAAAGAGTTAATTTCATAGGAAGGAGGAAATACAAAAGTAGGCAGGAAATTCCAGAGTTAACCAGAGAAAGGGATGAATGATTGAGAATACTGTTAACTCTTGCATTAGAGCAGTGGACAGAATAAGGATGAGATGAAGAAAAGTTTTGTGCAGTGAGACCACAGGAGGAGGGGAGGTATGCAGATCAGAAGAGCAGCTAGCTTGAAAATACCAGTAGAAGATAACAAGAAATGCAATATTGTGGCGATGAGAAAGAGGCCGAAGACAGTCAGTTAGAGGAAAGAAGTTGATAAAACAAAAAGCTTTTCATTCCACTCCATCTAAAAGAGCTGTCCCCCCCCATACATGTGAAGCAAACTTCATACATGGACAGATAAGGCCCCTGTACAGGGTTAACAGCTAGTGAAGGATGAGAAAAACTGGTAGAGATGACACAGAACACCTAATTTTGTAAAGGCTGTTTTAGCTAGAGATGAAATGTAAAGTTTTCAGTTTAGGTTATAAGTGAAGGACAAACCGAGGTGTTCAGTGTTGAAGAGGGGGACAGTTAAGTATCACTGAAGAAGAGATATCTGGAAACTTGTGTCAAGTTGATAGGTGAAGGAATTGAGTTTTTGAGGCATTGAACATTACTGTTAATGGATACTGGAGAAAAACAGTGACCATCTACCACAGTAGCAATAGAATAGACAGAGAGGAAACTTAAGATGAAGTTACAGAGAAAAGGATAGAAGGCATAGGAGGATAGTCTGGAAATCAAAGCTTTGTGCCAGACTCTTTCAAAAGCTTTTGATATGTCTTAGGCAACAGTGGAAGTTTCACCAATATTCACAAAAGAGTGTTTTGTCCTCCTGGTGTGATGCAGTGCTGTGGCTGTGCAGTACCATCAAATCTAAAACCGTGTGTGTGTGTGTGTGTGTGTGTGTGTGTGTGTGTGTTTTGCTCTCTCTCTCTCTCTCTCTCTCTCTCTCTCTCTCTCTCTCTCTTCTGTCTTCCCTGCCCTCCTCCCTCTTCCCTTCCTCTCCCTTCCCTACCCTCCTCTCCTTCCATCCCCCCCCCTCTCTCTCTCTCTCCCTCTCTCTCTCTCTCTCTCTCTCTCTCTCTCTCTCTCTCTCTCTCTCTCTCTCTCTCTCTCTCTCTCTCTCTCTCTCTCTCTCTCTCTCTCTCTCTCTCTCTCTCTCTCTCTCTCTCTCTCTCTACTCCATCTTCCCTGCCCTCCTCCCTGCCCCCCTCCCTCTTCCCTTCCTCTCCCTTCCCTGCCCTCCTCTCCCTTCTCTCTCTCTCTCTCTCTCTCTCTCTCTCTCTCTCTCTCTCTCTCTCTCTCTCTCTCTCTGTATTTACCTAGTTGTATTGTACAGGGCATGAGCCAAAGCTCATTTTTTTCCTGTCTCCATAACCATATTTATCCAGTTTCTCTTTAAACATGGATACAGTGTTTGCTGCAACCACCTCTTCCTTCAAATCACTTCAGATTTCAGTAGTTCTATATGGGAAGCTGTATTTATTGATGTTTCCTGAACATCCATTCTTCTTTATTTTCCTCTCATGCCCATTCGTCTGTCTCTCCCCCTCCTCCATCTGTGGTACCAAGTCATTTCTGTCTATTATTTCTATACTGTTACTACCTAATTTGTACATTGTTATCAGGTCTCCTCTTTCTCTTCTCTCTTGTAGTGTTGGTAAACCCATCTCTTAAAGTATTTCTTCATAGCTTAAGTCTTGCTTAAGTCTTTCAATTCTGGTACCATCTTTGTTGCTATCCTCTGTATTCTTTCCAGTTTCTGTATATCTTTTTTTTCTATATGGAACCCAAACTACTACTGCTTATTCCAGTTTAGGAAATGTCATGCTTGTTATAATTTTCATCATTTCTTTATCTAAATAGTTAAACACTACATTAATGTTAACAAGCTTTATGTAGAGCCAAATATCCCATTTATGTGTCTTTCAGGTGTGTCCTGAATCATTACTCCCAAGTCTTTTTCTTCATTACTTTTCACTATTATTTCTCCTTCCATTTTGTACTTCTATGAAGGTCTCTTTCTACTTTTTTCTTATTTCCAACACGTGGCATTTTCTGGTGTTAAATTCTAGTTTCCATCTTTGGCTCCATGCATGTATCTTGTCAGTATCCTTTTGTAACTCATTGCAGTCATTTTAATTCTTTATTGTTTTTGTTATTTTTGCATCATCAGCAAAGAGGTTTATATAACTATTTAAATCTTCTGTCATATCATTTACATACATTTGAAATAGGTGCCAACACAGATCCTTGCGTATCCCACTTGTCACTCTGCACCAACTTGAATTAGTGTCTCTGATTACTGTTCTCATTTCCCTCCCTTGTAAATAATCCTCCATCCATCTCAGTGTTACTCTCTTTAGTCCTTCTCCATTCTCTACCTTCCACATAAGGCTTTTGTGGGGAACTTTATTGAATCCTTCTTTGAGATCCAGGTATACTACATCAACCCATCTGTCCCTCTCTTGCACTCCATCTATTACTCTCATATAGAAGCTCAGTAGATTTGTGATACAGGATCTCCCTTTCCTGAATCCAAATTGGTTTTCTGTAATTATCTTTTCATCTAGATATTCCACTCCATCTGTCCTTAATTACTATTTCATAAAGCTTGCTTACAATACTTGTTAGTGACACCTTGTACATCCGAGATGGAGTGCATTTATCATGCCAGGGTGTTCGGGTTTTGGTCAGAACACTCGAGTGGGAGGTAACTGCACTCCAGCTCTTTTTTATTAGTTAGGAGGGAAGAAGGGGTTGTGAGGTCAAAATGAAGGACAAATTAGTGAAATCTAGAAAGGTAACTAGCTCAGGGAAGGTGAGAAATAGCTTAAGTGTTTACTACACAAACTGTAGAAGTATTTTTAATAGAATAGACTTGCTTAGAGGAATAGCATGTGTAGAGAACCTTGATATCATTGCTTTAACAGAAACTTGGTTAGATATGTCTGGAAAGTATTTAATCCAGAGGTTAAGATAGATGGTTATACACTTCTATAAAGACAGGGAAAACAGGCGAGGAGGAGGTGTCGCATTATATGTTAGGAACACATTACAGTGTTGTATTAACAGTAGAATCAAAACAGATAGCAAAACAGAGTCGGTATGGGTAGATATTAAGGAAGGACCACAGTTAATAGTACTGGGAGTAGTGTACAGGCCAATGAACAGTACAAAGGAAATTAACACCTCACTGTGGCAGGAAATAAATAGAGCAGGAAGGTACAGTCAGGTATGTGTGGTAGGAGATTTTAATTTTAAGAATATCAACTGGAGCCTGATGGTGGTTAACAAGGAAACAGAGGAATTTCTTAAGGTAATTCAGGATAATTTTTTAAAACAGGTAGTCATAGAATCCACAAGGGGTAATAATATTCTAGATTTAATTCTTACTAACAGGGAGGAAGCAGTCATGCAGGTAGAGGTTGGAGGACAGCTAGGTAACAGTGACCATTGGGAAATTAGGTACAAATTAAAATGGGAAGAAACTTTTAGAAACAAAAACACTAGTAAAATACTTGACTTTAGGAGAGCAGATTTTGAGGAATTAAAAAGGTACCTCCAAGGAGTTGACTGGCAATGGATGCAGGGTAAGGTCAGGTCCAGGACAGAGTTGAGAGAGATGAGGCAGGATGAGAGAGGTGAGGTGAGGTGTGAGGGTGTAGGGCAAGAGGAGGGAAGATGTGTCTGGAAGGGGTAGAGGAGAGAGAGAGGGGGAGATAGGTGCAAATATGTTGGAGGGTCAGGTCATGCTGAAATGGGAGAGTTGGGGTCAAGGCAAGCAGATGAGGGAGTGGAGAGGACGGAAGGAGCCAAAATGAGGGGATTAGGTGAAGTAAATGTAGATGAGTTGTATAAATATTTCGTAGATAAATTGCATACAGGTCAGTTAGCAAACATCCTGTATAGAACAATAAGATCACAGAAAAAATGACCCTAAATGGATGACTGCTAGGTTACAACATTATATAGGGTGGAAGAGAAGTATATATAAGAGATTAAGGGCAGGTGAAGAAGTTTTACGGCCACAATATAATGAATTAGTTAGAACAGTCAGGAGGTTAACGAGGAAAGCTAAGGGCAATTATGAATTAAAAGTAGCCAGCCAGGTGAAGACGGACCTCAAGGGATTTTATCAGGTATACAGGATAAAGAATAAGGATACTATAGGTCCATGAAAGGCAGCAGATGGGGAGCTGGTTAGTTCTGGGGAGGAGATTAGTAAAATTCTGAATGAGTATTTCTTAACTGTCTTCACCCAGGAAAACATGCAGGATATGCCAAATAGTGAACAAATGTTTAGAGCAGATGAGAATGAGAAGCTGACAGATATTTCCATAACTAAGGAGATAGTGGAACAAGAGATAGATAGGCTAAAAAAGTTCAAGACACCAGGACCAGATGAAATATATCCCAGAGTACTTAAGGAATGCAAAGAGGTTATTAGTGAGGTACTGGTAATGTGGAGGCAGGCTAATGTAATACCCATCTTTAAGAAAGGAGTTAAAACTTTAGCATCTAATTATAGACCTGTCAGCTTAACTTCAGGTGTGGGTAAAATATTGGAGTCACTAATAGTGAGGAACATTAGGGAACATTTAGACAAACATAACTTGATAAATCGGTCACAGCATGGGTTCACGAAGGGGAAGTCTTGCCTGACAAACTTATTAAGTTTTTATAGTAAAGTGTACGAGACAATAGATAATGGTGATAGTTATGACATCTTATATCTGGACTTTAGTAAAGCATTTGAAAAGGTATCCCATCAAAGGATCCTGAGAAAGGTTAGGGCACACGGGATAGATGGGAGGATGTTTTGCTAGATAAGGTCATGGCTTAGCGACAGGCGACAAAGAGTTGTAATAAACGGCTCTAAATCTGAGTGGGGTCATGTAATTAGTGGGATACCACAGAGATCAGTATTAGGCCATTGTTATTTTTAATATATATCAATGACTTGGATAGTGGAATTAGTGGTGATGTTAGTAAATTTGCGGATGACACAAAGATAGGTAGATTAATTAAATCAGAATCGGATGCCATCGCCTTGCAGGCAGATTTAGATAGGATGAATGAATAGATGGACAGATGGCAAATACAGTTTAATATCAACAAATGCAAAGTACTTAGCGTAGGTAGAGGAAACCCACACAGTAGGTACACATTTAACAATGATACTTTGGTAGGTACAGGGTACGAGAAAGATTTAGGAGTTATAGTTAGCTCAGAACTCTGTCTAGGAAAACAATGCATAGAAGCAGAAACAGGGCAAATAGGGTATTAGGATTCATTTTTAGAAGTGTTAAAAGTAGAAGGCCCGAAGTAATATTAAAGTTATACTTGGCACTGGTCAGACATCATCTAGACTACGCTGTGCAGTTCTGGTCCCCACATTACAGGAAAGATATAGGTGTATTAGAATCAGTACAGAGGAGAATGACTAAAAAAGATACAGGGGATAAAGAGTACTCCTTATGAGGCAAGACTGAAGCTGTTAAATTTACATTCTTTAGAGAGACGTAGGTTATGAGGAGACCTGATAAAAGTCTTTAAGTGGTATAAGGGTTATAACAAGGGTGATGTAAGCAAAATTCTTAGGATCAGCAACCAGGATAGAACAAAAAATAATGGGTTCAAGCTTGAAAAATTTAGGTTTAGGAAAGAGATAAGTAGAAATTGGTTCTCATATAGAGTGGTAGATGAGTGGAACAGACTCAGTAATCATGTTAGTGCTAGGAAATTAGGGAGCTTTAAGAGAAGATTAGACGAGTTTATGGATGGGGATGATAGGTGGAAATAGGTAGGTATATTTCATAGAGGGACTGCTATGTGTAAGCCTGGTTGCTTCTTGAAAAATTACTCTTCCTCCTACTCTATCCTTAACTTCCCGTCCCTTTCTAATCATCACGCATTCACTGCCATCCATTTGTACATCATCCCTCAAGTGTGTTTCAGTTGTTCCAACTAGGTCAAAATGCCATTCATTGAGTTCTTTACTCATATCTTGAAATTTTCCAGTGCCCCATCTTATTTTCACACATCCAAACTTCATGCATTTTCTCGCCTGGTGTTCTCTTCCTCTCCTTTCAGCCTCAGTCATTCGTCTTGTCTTTTGCACTCCTTTCTCACTACTATTATGTTTCCTCAGTTATTTTCTCCTAACCCTGTTTGCCGTGTCCTATGCCATTTCCTGATTCTGTGCCCATTCCACAATGTTCCATTTAGTCTACAATTTGGGGAGGTTCATGAAGTATAATGCATCCCTTGCCAACACTGTTCCGATCTATACTCTCTGCCAACTGCGGGCCATTGCATTTCCATTCTTCTAGGTTTTCTAGGCATTTCCTATTTAAGTTTTTCTTTTTCATATCAAATACTCTCCCTTGCCCTCTTCTCATGGGTACATACATGAGGAGGAGCTTCTTTCCTGTCTTCTCCCTTCACATTTTCATCATCTTGCCCAGGAATCTCTTGGTCTTCACTCATCTACCCTTAATAGACTGTTCCCTCCTCCTTCCACCACCACTTGGTAATTTTCTGCCATCCCTGCCAAACTGTTCTTTAAACATACATACACACATACATACACACACATACACACAGGGGGTATATACATAACACTATCCCTCTATAAATATAGTCATCCCGACTATCACACATACATTAGCTAATACACAACATTACATGATATACGAAACAAATTACATAAAATCAGAACATATTCATCCATCCACTGGGGCCTCTGCCTGGTTCTCCCAAGTTTGTCAATCTCCCCAGTCCCCACAGTGTCACTTTTACTGGCTGGGTCATTTGCAATGTCACTGTCACTCACCTCATTTGGCTTGTGTCCTGGCTGTGCTGTGTGTCCTTCACAGCTGTTTTTCCTTGGGCTCCCCAAGAGAAGGTACTGCTTCCCATGTACCTCCACCAGCAGTTGATGTGTGCCACCTTTGACTGTCTATGGGTACTGACAGGGGCGAGGTGGTAGGTGACGTTGGAGGGGGGCTTCCAGTATCTCACAGCCCCTCCCAGGGACTCTGGAGCTTAGGAGACAGGCCACGCACCATGCAGTGGTTGTACAACCACACCCTGTTACTGGCCACATATATATAACCTCCTGAACATGCTGACGGCACTGTTGGTACATTGCATGGCTGACCAACTTCAAATGTCTTCTCCCCATCACCCCATGTCGTCCAGCCACTGCTGTTTCGTAGTCCCCTTTGACCCCAAGGTGTAGCTCCTTCTAAGATGGCAAGGCATTGGGGGTGGTCAGGTGGGAATTCTCTCTTGTCTGCTGACAGTGCATCCCTTCAGCTGCCTGACGAGTCACATAGCTCCACTGGTCACTCTCCTCACTCCGAGAGTCACCTCCAAGGATCAAGGGCACTTCCTCGCCATGTAGCCTCAACTTCCCCTTTCAGAGAACCGCACACACTCCTACTCACATGAGGAAGTCAATCTACAGCAGGCATGGGTCTTCAAGAGTGGCAATGAAGACAGTCATGCACTCTATCATGCCTCCCACACTGATGTTTACCATCATGGGGCTCTGCATGGCAACACACTTCCTGGCGATGCCACACAGCCACTATGCAACCTCCGGCACATCGCACACCTCCACCAAGTCCTCCCTCATGAACATCTTGCTGCCTGTATCCACCAGGAGCTGAGCAGGATGCCCATTCACCATGTCTGCTACTTGCACAGCCATAGGTGCTGCTGTGAGTCAGCAACTTACTTCTGGTGGGGCTGTGTAACATCCAGATAATGCATCACCCTGCTGCCCAGCACGGACGTGTTTCCCACTTCCACCACCCTCTTGGGATGCTGGCAATCCCTCAAGTGGTGCCACATCTGGCCACAGCTCCAGCAACAGGGCTTGAAGAATACATGGCTGGTATCCTCCAGTGAGTGTGATCTTCATACCTGGTCACACTGCCTCTTCTGGTAGCCCACCTGGCCACACCCCCAGCAGACTCCTCTGAACCCCTCAGGACTCTCCTTCCTTTGGTGGCCTGCCCTGCCACTCTGTCCTCCTGGCTCTGACGTGGCAAAGTAGGGCATCAGTTCCCTCTGCATGATGGGGCAGTGCCAGCCCTGGAGCACTGGCTATGGTCCTCATGAGAGCCTCCATCTCTGAGGCTTGGGTCAGTGCCTCCTGAACATCTTTCAGGTGGATCTGCTTCACATGGATCTGCAGCTACAGATTCTGAAGGGCATCCACGAAGCAGTCCCTCGCCAAGAGGTTCACCATCTTCCCATGTGCTATTGGATACACCCGGCGGACCAAGGACCCCACCTCCTGCACCAAATGTGTGAGAGGCTCTCCTCTGCCCCTCACCCATACCATAAGGCATGCCTTGTGCACATCAGCTTACTGGAGGTGGTCAAAGTGACGATGCAGAACCTTACCACGTTGCTGTATAAAGCTCTCTGGGCCAGTATCAGTCGTGGTGGCCCAGGACCTTCACTACCTGGCCCCATAGGCTGGTGATGAGCTGCAGGGCTCGTTCTTCTGTGCTCCACTCTTGAATCTCAGCCAGCATCTCAAACTGATCCTGGTAAGCCTCCCAGGGAACCTTCCTGTCATACTCTGCCGGCTTCCTCCACCTGTGACCAGTCCATGGGGAAGAAGGTAGTGACCCACAGCTCTTGCTGTCCCCTTCCTCACTGCTAAGAGGTGAGGGAGGGTGAAGGAAGGTGGAGAAACCACACAGAGCAGGAACAGAGCACATGGCCTACACAGGCTCCCACTTCCTCATGATTTCCCGCCAATTATTCCCAGGTGATGCGCCCCTCCTCTACCTCTTCATGTCAAAGTCTCCTGCAGTTCCTCCTTGACACGGGCACAGCACTTGTTGACAGTCTCCTACAGTTTCTCTGTGACACAGGCACAGCTTTTGTCAGTATACTGCTGGCCCTGGTCTTGCATCCCCTGCATCTCACTCTGTAGGGCGAGTCTTGCATCCTTCACTGTCTTCTGTGTCTACTGTGCCTGGTGTGCCATCTGCTGTGACAACTGTAATGACTGCTGTACGATGAGAATCAGCATATGTGGCTTTTCCTCCAGGGCAGGGGGAAAGCAGCCCCACCAAGACGTGGCACAGTGTGTCCTCTCCTGCGCTTCCTGTCAGGCCATCCACCATCTTGTCCTTGTCCGTGTCCCTGGCTAAACAAGGTACAGGACACTGTCCTGACACCACTGTTATGAAAGCCCCCCTTTTCTTCCACACTTCACTTCTGCACGGCTCTTCACCAGGGCTCACTCTGCACCAGCCAGCTGAGGGCACAGGAAACCTTGGAGAGGGGAGAGGGTTTTCGCCTACCTTTCCAAACCACATGGAGGCCTCGGGAAAGGATTCACTGGGTGCCCAGCTTGATCGGGATCTCTCACTGCTGTCACAGGTATGAGGGAGGAAAGAGACATGCAGGCTCTTGCTAGAAAAGCTGTTTATCTACCAAATTACACAGAGACGGCTTACATTACCTGACTAAGTGCTGGCACACCACAGGAACTCAACACACACACATGCACTGTCCTGGCACTCAGTCTCATAACAGGTTAGAGAAAGCACTCCTAATAGCACAATGGCACAGAGCAGGTTCGTCACTGAGTGCAATGATGCTGGCCTTGGGGGCCAGATCCATGAAACAAGTTGCTACTTAACATTCTGTGATCGGGTAAATGGCATAACTATGCTATTACAGCAACCATATTACAATCTCCAAGAAACGGTATCCACAAAGAATTGCAGCGGTTGGCAGGTGGAGGTTGCTAACCCCCTAAACATGCTCATTGGCTGCCGTGAGTGATATGTCACTGACTTGACATCACATGCAAGGCAATCAATCACAGGGAGGCTTTGTGTTATTGTTGAGGAAGTCGTATGGCATTGTTTACAAACTTTGATAAAGCATCACACACAACCACCACTCACCACACTCATCTGTCCTCACAGTACTTTCATCATGGCTATTGAACCCCCTAAGAAAACAAGGAGACACTGATTCACCGACACTGAGGCCTTAACCTTGGTGTAGAGTCGGGGTGTGGTGGACAGCAAAACTTGCACCACAAAAGGGAGTCATGCAACATTGTTTACAAACTGATAAAGTGACCCCTTCTGCTCCTGGTGTAGGGCTGTTCCTCTGAGACCATGGACCACTTCCTGCTCCTCTGCCAGTGTTTCTACTCCCACTGCACTGCACTTTGTTACCCACTCTCTGCCCTGCTGAGCATCACATTACTCAACCTGCCCAGACTCAGCTGTCTTCCCCTCATGGCAATTGACTATCCTGAGGTCCAGAGGAAATTTAAGGACCTCTGACCCATGTCAAGAACAAGGCTGCTGCAGAAAAGCGTCACACTGCAGGCATTGGTGAGTTAATTGGTTATGCTTATGACATTTTCGTTAGCATAGTTGCAGACCTAGCAAGGTGCGGTCAACACAGGAAAGGGATAGAGAGCTATATGGATGGAATTACTGTGATATTACCAAAAATGGTGTGATGTCTTGCTGCAAGTAAGTGAAATCATGGCCTATGGTTCCAGCAAACACACAGTAGGGTATACTTTTACTCTTTCACCAGTCTCAACATGGCCTTTCTTTTCCTTCTCATCAAATACATTTTGTCATTCCATAGTAATTTGAACCCAACATATACCAACTGCAAATTAATTATAATAATGACAGCAATTGTTAAATGGCTATCTGTACATATTTTTAGAGAAGCAAGGTTATCTTAGCTATTTTAGGTTTGTTTTTGGTTAGGTTATATTATTTAGGTTTTGTTAAATTATTTTGATTATGTTACATCAGGTTTGATTAGCATAGTAATTCAGTGTATGCCAAAAATAACTAAAAGCAAATAGTTTTATGTGAAAAAGATAAACAGATGAAAGAGTAAAAATTTACCCACAATAGCATATTTGCTTAATATTTTGTCTTGACCTAATTGCTTATGGAATTTAATTAACTTATGTTTTGGGCATTGCTGGACATTGTTTGTTTTGAGTAATATGAACAAATTCCTCTGTATGACTTTCAGTTGCATACTGGGAGAAAAAAGTTTCTTTCTGCTCAGCCTTTGGGGTCCAAACTGCTGTAATAAATTTTATTTCTTGAATATTGGTTTTACTTTGTTGAGGAAGGAGGGTTAGGTTATGGTTAGGTTATGTGATTGTTAGCAGTGCTTAAAAAACCCTGCAGTTATATAAAAGAAGTTTGCTCTTGTGTATTTGTATTTCATTGTTGGTGCTGTTACAAAATTTACCCATATACTCAATAAACATAACCAAGAACCAACTAAGCAATGGACTGTAATTAGGAGTATGTACAGTACCTCTGCCAGTCAGGTCTGAGACTGACCACTGCAGTGTTTAATAACATCAATATGCTCTAATACATTCATGTTTTACACCAAGTTGATTTGGCTTTACAAGTGAACTTCTAAGTGGCTGATAATTGCAACATTCATATCCATGCAAGTGAGGGACCTCCAAATGAGACAACATACACTGCTGTGGAGTTGGTCATGCTGTGGATGTTGTCTCCCATAGCATTTGCAGGACTGCCATACTCTGAAATTGAGGGCACCTGTGAAAAGTGAGATTTCATACTACAAGAGGATTCATTACTTATAAAGGAGTATCTACAAAGTATATCATACTTCTATAACAAGAATGATCTGTTTATAAATGTTTCATGATTACTCTACATGTTACTGTTCTGGAGAGGAAGAGGAGTTATTTTCATTACCTGAAGTGACTCTTCACCATCCCGATGGTCTGCTCAACAATGACCTTAGTTTGTGCATGGCCCCTGTTGTATCTGTGCTCTGCATCAGTGGTGGGGGTTGCTCAAGGGCACCATGAGATGGGGCTCGAGGGGATACAAACTATCACCTGCAATATTATGATCTCAATTCAGGATTTTTATGATTTAGTCATGCAGATTCCCTGCTTTTCACCCATGAAATGGTAATGTGCCAAAGTTTTCTTCTGATGGAAATATGAATATCACTATCAATAGTTACACAATAGTAGACACCTGCCGAAACGATAATTACTCCCAGTGAGGTCTAAAGCACTGTTCAGGGGGTGCTGTGAACTTATCATTAAACCTAGCTGTGACCTCACTGAACGTTTCCCTTTGTGTCTCACAGCATGCCCTCTAAAGACAACTCTCTTCCTCTACACAAAACTACAAGCACCTAATAACACACCCACCCTCAAAAATTTTAAAATCATCATGGCAAATCCTATACCAGCCTCGGAGTCCCCATCTGGAGAGGGGACCATAAATGTCCCCAGGTCGGACTGCCTTTCTGTTGACGACCGTAAGTGTCTTGACACCCCCCTCAACTTTTTCTTCATTAACTTCTACAACATTCTCAGTCTAAGATCTAATTTTCAATCTGTAGAACATCACCTCTCCTCTTCTAAACCTCATCTTCTTTTCCTCACTGAAACTCAGGTGTCTGAGGCAAATGACAGTAGCCCCTTTTCTGTTCCCTCCTACTTTCTCTATCCTCGTTTTCGATCCAAGGCTGGATGCTGCGCTTACGTGCGCAATGACTTAACCTGCTCTTGTGCCGATGCTCTTGAATCTTCCGAGTTTTCCACCATCTGGCTACGACTACAGAGTCCCTCTCATACTAAATTTATCTGTGCTGTATACCTCTCACCTAACTCCTCTGACTATAAGAAATTCTTTGACTACTTAACCTCCAAAGTGGAGCACATTCTGACCCTCTTCCCTTTTGCAGAGATCTCCATTCTTGGAGACTTCAATGTTCACCACCAGCTCTGGTTTTCCTCTCCCTTCACTGACCATCCTGGTGAACTAGCCTACAACTTTGCTATCTTCCATGACCTAGAGCAATTGGAGTAACATCCTACTCGTATTCCTGACCGTCTTGGAGATACGCCCAACATTCTTGATCTTTTCCTGACCTCTAATCCTTCTGCTTATGCTGTCATCCTTTCTTCTCCGTTGGGCTCCTCCAATCACAATCTCATATCTTTATCTTGTCCTGTCACTCCAGTCCCTCCTCAGGATCCCCCTAAGCGAAGGTGCCTCTGGCATTTTGCCTCTGCTAGTTGGGGGGACCTGAGGAGGTATTTTGCTGATTTTCCTTGGAATGACTATTGCTTCTGTGTCAGAGACCCGTCTTTGTGTGTTGAGTGTATAACAGAGGTGATAGTGTCTGGCATGGAGGCATACATTCCTCACTCTTTTTCTTGTCCTAAACCTTCTAAAACTTGGTTTAACACAGCTTGTTCTCGTGCTATACGTGATAGAGAAGTGGCCCACAAAAGGTACTTAAACCTTCCATCACCAGAATCTCATGCACTTTATATTTCTGCCTGGAACCATGCCAAGTCTGTTCTCCAACTAGCCAAAAACTCCTTCATTAACAGAAAATGTCAAAACCTTTCAAGATCTAACTCCCCTCATGACTTCTGGCATCTAGCCAAAAATATCTCCAATAACTTTGCTTCTTCTTCTTTCCCTCCTCTATTTCAACCAGATGGCTCCACTGCTATCACATCTATTTCTAAAGCTGAACTCTTCGCTCAAACCTTTGCTAGAAACTCTACCTTGGACGATTCTGGGCTTGTTCCTCCCTCTCCTCCACCCTCTGACTACTTCATGCCATGTATTAAAATTCTTCGCAATGATGTTTTCCATGCCCTCGCTGGCCTAAACCCTCGGAAGGCTTATGGACCTGATGGGGTCCCTCCTATTGTTCTCCAAAACTGTGCCTCTGTGCTTGCACCTTGCCTAGTCAAACTCTTTCAGCTCTGTCTGTCAACATCTACCTTTCCTTCTTGCTGGAAGTTTGCCTACATTCAACCTGTTCCTAAAAAGGGTGACCACTCTAATCCCTCAAACTACTGTCCTATTGCTTTAATTTCCTGCCTATCTAAAGTTTTTGAATCTATCCTCAACAGGAAGATTCTTAAACATCTATCACTTCACAACCTTCTATCTGATCGCCAGTATGGGTTCCATCAAGGCCGCTCTACTGGTGATCTGGCTTTCCTTACTGAGTCTTGGTCATCCTCTTTTAGAGATTTTGGTGAAACTTTTGCTGTTGCCTTGGACATATCAAAACCTTCTGATAGAGTCTGGCACAAAGCTTTGATTTCCAAACCACCCTCCTATGGTTTCTATCCTTCTCTCTGTAACTTCATCTCAAGTTTTCTTTCTGACCGTTCCATTGCTGCTGTGGTAGAGGGTCACTGTTCTTCTCCTAAATCTATTAACAGTGGTGTCCCTCAGGGTTCTGTCCTGTCACCCACTCTCTTCTTATTATTCATTAATGATCTTCTAAACCAAACTTGTCCTATCCACTCCTACGCTGATGATACCACCCTGCACTTTTCCACGTCTTTTCATAGATGTCCAACCCTTCAGGAGGTAAACATATCATGCAGGGAAGCCACAGAATGCTTGACTTCTGATCTTTCTAAAATTTCTGATTGGGGCAGAGCAAACTTGGTATTGTTCAATGCCTCAAAAACTCAATTCCTCCATCTATCAACTCGACACAACCTTCCAGACAACTATCCCCTCTTCTTCAATGACACTCAACTGTCCCCCTCTTCTACACTGAACATCCTCAGTCTGTCCTTTACTTATAATCTGAACTGGAAACTTCACATCTCATCTCTAGCTAAAACAGCTTCTATGAAGTTAGGCATTCTGAGACGTCTCTGCCAGTTTTTCTCACCCCCCCAGCTGCTAACTCTGTACAAGGGCCTTATCCGTCCATGTATGGAGTATGCTTCACATGTCTGGGGGGGTTCCACTCATACTGCTCTTCTAGACAGGGTGGAATCAAAAGCTTTTCATCTCATCAACTCCTCTCCTCTAACTGACTGTCTTCAGCCTCTCTCTCACCACTGCAATGTTGCATATCTAGCTGTCTTCTACTGCTATTTTCATGCTAACTGCTCTTCTGATCTTGCTAACTGCATGCCTCCCCTCCTTCCGCGACCTCGCTGCACAAGACTTTGTTCTTTCTCTCACCCCTATTCTGTCCACCTCTCTAATGCAAGAGTTAACCAGTATTCTCAATCATTCATCCCTTTCTCTGGTAAACTCTGGAACTCCCTGCCTGCTTCTGTATTTCCACCTTCCTATGACTTGAATTCCTTCAAGAGGGAGGTTTCAAGACACTTATTCATCAGTTTTAGACCACTGCTTTGACCCTTTTATGGGACTGGCATTTCAGTGGTCATATTTTTTTATTGGATTTTTGTTGCCCTTGGCAACCAGAATACTGGTTAACTCCTTCCTACATAAAAAAAAAGTTAACATAAGAATGTGAAGAAAAACAATATTACAACCAATAGGAATGCATACATGTGGAGGTAACTGTTAGTTTGTAGTCACTGAGGTGATGGGTGGTTTGGCAGTGAATGGTATTATTATATATAGTACATGGCTCACAAATATTTATGTACTGTAATGCACTTTGAATGTAGATACTCACCAATGAGCAGGAAATCACCAAATTCCCCTCTCTCAAACTGATGCTTCAGATTACAGTTGCTCCACACAAAAGCATCATGTGTAGCACCTAGAAGGGAATACATGAATAGTCACACATACACAGTGAAGTATATCCCAAATAAGTTCAGCAAAGTCAATCACCATTTTCTTAGGAATATATCATACCTTGCACAAGTCAACTGTTCATTTATAACTAATGTCAAGGCTTATCACACTATGTTTTCTTATGCAATACCAGTAACCATGTGCAGTCACATGAAAATTAATAAAATACATGGTTGGGTAAACATGTAATGCAATAATACTATATACCTGGGAATCTGGAGCACTAGCTGAGGATCACTCCATTCGCATCACAAATAACTTGGATGTTCAGAGGGAGTGAGATCTTTTCTGGTTAAAGTAGAGGGTTTTGTCCACACTTGGGGCCTTGATGGCAATGTGGGTGCCTGTGCACACAAAAGAAAGCATTAGATGATCATGTTACACAGGGCAGTTGCTGAGGATCACTCCATTCGCATCACAAACAAGTTGGATGTTTAGAGGGAGTGAGACCTTTTCTGGTTACAGTAAAGGGCCTCGTCCACACTTGGGGCCTTGATGGCAAATTGGGTGCCTGTGCACACAAGAGAAAGTATTAGATGATCATGTTACACAGTAACTTCCTCCTATATATATATATATATATATATATATATATATATATATATATATATATATATATATATATATATATATATATATATATATATATATATATATATATATATATATATATATATATATATATATATATATATATATATATTTTATTTTATTTATTTTTTTTATGTAGGAAGGATAATGGACAAGGGCAACAAAAATCTACTAAAAAAAAATGCCCACTGAAATGCCAGTCCCATAAAAGGGTCAAAGCAGTGGTCAAAAATTGGTGGATAAGTGTCTTGAAACCTCCCTCTTGAAGGAATTCAAGTCATAGGAAGGTGGAAATACAGAAGCAGGCAGGGAGTTCCAGAGTTTACCAGAGAAAGGGATGAATGATTGAGAATACTGGTTAACTCTTGCGTTAGAGAGGTGGACAGAATAGGGGTGAGAGAAAGAAGAAAGTCTTGTGCAGCGAGGCCGCGGAAGGAGGGGAGGCATGCAGTTAGCAAGATCAGAAGAGCAGTTGGCATGAAAATAGCGGTAGAAGACAGCTAGATATGCAACATTGTGGCGGTGAGAGAGGGGCTGAAGACAGTCAGTTAGAGGAGAGGAGTTGATGAGACGAAAAGCTTTTGATTCCACCCTGTCTAGAAGAGCAGTATGAGTGGAACCCCCCCAGACATGTGAAGCATGCTCCATACATGGACGGATAAGGCCCTTGTACAGAGTTAGCAGCTGGGGGGGTGAGAAAAACTGGCAGAGACGTCTCAGAACACCTAACTTCATAGAAGCTGTTTTAGCTAGAGATGAGATGTGAAGTTTCCAGTTCAGATTACAAGTAAAGGACAGACCGAGGATGTTCAGTGTAGAAGAGGGGGACAGTTGAGTGTCATTGAAGAAGAGGGGATAGTTGTCTGGAAGGTTGTGTCGAGTTTACAGAGGGAGGAATTGAGTTTTTGAGGCATTGAACAATACCAAGTTTGCTCTGCCCCAATCAGAAATTTTAGAAAGATCAGAAGTCAGGCGTTCTGTGGCTTCCCTGCGTGATATGTTTACCTCCTGAAGGGTTGGACGTCTATGAAAAGACGTGGAAAAATGCAGGGTGGTATCATCAGCATAGGAGTGGATAGGACAAGAAGTTTGGTTTAGAAGATCATTAATGAATAATAAGAAGAGAGTGGGTGACAGGACAGAACCCTGAGGAACAGCACTGTTAATAGATTTAGGAGAAGAACAGTGACTGTCTACCACAGCAGCAATGGAACGGTCAGAAAGGAAACTTGAGATGAAGTTACAGAGAGAAGGATAGAAACCGTAGGAGGGTAGTTTGGAAATCAAAGCTTTGTGCCAGACTCTATCAAAGGCTTTTGATATGTCCAAGGCAACAGCAAAAGTTTCACCAAAGTCTCTAAAAGAGGATGACCAAGACTCAGTAAGGAAAGCCAGAAGATCACCAGTAGAGCGGCCTTGACGGAACCCATACTGGCGATCAGATAAAAGGTTGTGAAGTGATAGATGTTTAAGAATCTTCCTGTTGAGGATAGATTCAAAAACTTTAGATAAGCAGAAAATTAAAGCAATAGGACGGTAGTTTGAGGGATTAGAGCGGTCACCCTTTTCAGGAACAGGTTGAATGTAGGCAAACTTCCAGCAAGAAGGAAAGGTAGATGTTGACAGACAGAGCTGAAAGAGTTTGACTAGGCAAGGTGCAAGCACGGAGGCACAGTTTCGGAGAACAATAGGAGGGACCCCATCAGGTCCATAAGCCTTCCGAGGGTATAGGCCAGCGAGGGCATGGAAAACATCATTGCGAAGAATTTTAATACATGGCATGAAGTAGTCAGAGGGTGGAGGAGAGGGAGGAACAAGCCCAGAATCGTCCAAGGTAGAGTTTCTAGCAAAGGTTTGAGCAAAGAGTTCAGCTTTAGAAATAGATGTGATAGCAGTAGTGCCATCTGGTTGAAGTAGAAGAGGGAAAGAAGAAAAAGCAAAGTTATTGGAGATATTTTTGGCTAGATGCCAGAAATCACGAGGGGAGTTAGATCTTGAAAGGTTTTGACATTTTCTGTTAATGAAGAAGTTTTTGGCTAGTTGGAGAACAGACTTGGCATGGTTCCGGGCAGAAATATAAAGTGCATGAGATTCTGGTGATGGAAGGCTTAAGTACCTTTTGTGGGTCACCTCTCTATCATGTATAGCATGAGAACAAGCTGTGTTAAACCAAGGTTTAGAAGGTTTAGGACGAAAAAAAGAGTGAGGAATGTACGCCTCCATGCCAGACACTATCACCTCCGTTATGCGCTCAGCACACAAAGACGGGTCTCTGACACAGAAGCAGTAGTCATTCCAAGGAAAATCAGCAAAATACCTCCTCATGTCCCCCCAATTAGCAGAGGCAAAATGCCAGAGGCACCTTCACTTAGGGGGATCCTGAGGAGGGATTGGAGTGATAGGACAAGATAAAGATATGAGATTGTGATCGGAGGAGCCCAACGGAGAAGAAAGGGTGACAGCATAAGCAGAAGGATTAGAGGTCAGGAAAAGGTCAAGAATGTTGGGCGTATCTCCAAGACGGTCAGGAATACGAGTAGGGTGTTGCACCAATTGCTCTAGGTCATGGAGGATAGCAAAGTTGTAGGCTAGTTCACCAGGATGGTCAGTGAAGGGAGAGGAAAGCCAAAGCTGGTGGTGAACATTGAAGTCTCCAAGAATGGAGATCTCTGCAAAAGGGAAGAGGGTCAGAATGTGCTCCACTTTGGAAGTTAAGTAGTCAAAGAATTTCTTATAGTCAGAGGAGTTAGGAGAGAGGTATACAGCACAGATAAATTTAGTATGAGAATGACTCTGTAGTCGTAACCAGATGGTGGAAAACTCGGAAGATTCAAGAGCGTGGGCACGAGAGCATTTTAAGTCATTGCGCACATAAACGCAGCATCCAGCTTTGGATCGAAAATGAGGATAGAGAAAGTAGGAGGGAACAGAAAAGGGGCTACTGTCATTTGCCTCAGACACCTGAGTTTCAGTGAGGAAAAGAAGATGAGGTTTAGAAGAGGAGAGGTGGTGTTCTACAGATTGAAAATTAGATCTTAGACCGCGAATGTTGCAGAAGTTAATGAAGAAAAAGTTGAGGGGGGGTGTCAAGACACTTAGGGTCGTCGACGGAAAGGCAGTCCGACCTGGGGACATTTATGGTCCCCTCCCCAGATGGGGACTCCGAGGCTGGTGTAGGAGTCGCCATGAGTTTAAAATTTTTGAGTGAAGGGTGTGTGTGTTATTAGGTGCTTGTAGTTTTGTGTGGAGGAAGAGAGTTGTCTTTAGAGGGCAGGCTGTGACTGCCCCCTTGTGTTGTGAGACACAAAGGGAAACGTTCAGTGAGGTCACAGCTGGGTTTAATGATAAGTTCACAGCACCCCCTGAACAGTGCTTTAGACCTCACTGGGAGTAATTATCGTATATATATATATATATATATATATATATATATATATATATATATATATATATATATATATATATATATATATATATATATATATATATATATATATATATATATATATATATATATATATATATATATATATATATATATATATATATATATATATATATATATATATATATATATATATATATATATATATATATATATATATATATATATATATATATATATATATATATATATATATATATATATATATATATATATATATATATATATATATATATATATATATATATATATATATATATATATATATATATATATATATATATATATATATATATATATATATATATATATATATATATATATATAGTCCCAAACGAGTACTTACTGCATTGATGGCTAATGTCAGTATGACGCTACTTTGATCAATTGAGCCATAAATAAAGCTCAAGGCACTGAAATGTTTAAACTCTTCCTTTTGTTGTCAGTGCCGACTGTCAAAATAGCTGGAAATTTGCATAACGAGGAATTACAACAGTTATTCGTAGTTTAAGGAGAATTCATTAACAAAGGGAACAATGACTGAATGCCAGACAGACTACAAACTCAGGATCATGTAATATCATAGAGCACATAAGCAAGGGAGAGTCATTCAGTTTTAAGGACGTGGGTAAATTTGCAGTTTCAACCAATACTCCCATCCTATTTATCTATTTCACTATAGCCAACAAGAATAGGAGCCTGGTGGGAATGTGGGTTTTTTGGGTGGGGAAAGCCAAAATGAGGCATTTTTGACACCTGAAAAAATCTATGGATGAGAAAAGGCATACTTCGAAAACGGGAAATTTCTAGGATATCCTAACATAACGTAACCAACCTACTCTAACCATGAGGGAGCTTCGCCCCCCCTTGGATCCCCCTTCAGGTTACTAATCTAACCTAATATTCCCTAACCTAACCGAACCTAACATTACCTAGCCTAACCGAACCTCACATTGCCTAACCTAAACTCCTAACCCTCCCCCTATATATAAACTAACGTAACGTAACATTTTGTAATCTACATTCTCTCAGTCATCACTACATACCAACAGTAATTACTTAACGAAAAATACCTCAAGAAGTTGAGGGAACTGGCGTTTCTCATATTCACTATCAGCACACATCTCTTTCGTAGCAACTAAGAGCTACAGAGCCCCCCAACGACCCTGAATGACGTAAACAAGGTGCCTCCTACTGCTGCCTGCCACCCACGTGGATGAGTCTGTGATCTTCCGAGCTGGTACTGACCATAACAAGCCTCTCGACCTCATTCTACTGCATCCCATTCTATCAAATCCACACCCCTGCCAAGATAGAACAGTCAAGTGATCTACACACCTACTCCACCACCATGGTCGGTACCAGGACAACCCAATATGAGGCTCCCTCATCACTCACTCCCCAGACTACTACCACTCCAACCGCATACCCAGTCTCTACATCGGCAGCAGCTGTCCCCCAACCTCACCCCTCGCCTGTGGAAAAGATCTTCAGCAGCATTCAGGACAAGATTACCTCCCCAGAATTGAAGGCTGTTGTTGATGCTATAATCACAGCTGTTCAACTTCTAACAGAAAACAAGGACCAGGAAATAAAACAGCTCCAATCAACTGTAAGTACCCTAGAAAAGAGAGTTGTACAACTAGAGGATCAGTTGGACGATGTAAGTCAATATGAGAGGCGAGACACAGTTATCATCAGCGGTCCAGATCTACCCCAGGAGACAGGTGGTGAAAACCCTACCAATGTAGTGGTGGACACCATCAAGCGCACTCTCAACATTAACATCACACCCTCTGAAATCAATGTTGCTCACAGACTTGGAACAAAGAACAAACAAACTGTCAAGACTCCTATAATTGTCAAGCTTCACAGTCGCCAAAAAAAAGCTGAATTGTTAAGTGCATGTGTCACAGTCAAACCAAACATTTTTATCAATGAATCTCTCACCCCAAAGCGACGTTCTATTTTTAAGACAATATGGAACATAAGAAAACAACACAGATTTGTTTCAACAGTGCTACACTCGTGATGGGAAAATCTGTGTAAAACTCAGGTGTTCTAATCAAAAGCACACAATAACCTCAGAATGGGATCTTAACAATTTCCTAGACAAATTCCCTGCTCTTAGGAACAATGTTCAACCATCCAGTTAAAGTTGTTACTACTGCAGTTTCATTCCTTATCTGTATGCCTTAAGAATAAGAACATGCTATTTATCCCGACAAATGTCAATGCTGGACCTCACTACTTGACCAAAGAAGTGAATAACCTATGACATATATATTTTACACCAAGGTCTTCAGTATTAAAAGAGAATCAACTTATACTAATGTAGACCTCAAGGGAGTATATTATGGTCCAGCACTAGACACTTCTTTATTCCTACTACTTAGCAATATTTTTCATGTGCAATATGAATCCATTATCTTTCCCCATACTTTATTACTACAAAATCATGTACTACTACTTCTTAAAACCTGTACCTGACTCTACCACTAGTTTTCTATCACTGTCTACATTGTATGAATTTATTAGATAACTAAATAATTTATCACATTTTGTCAACCATGAACATTTACCATTCAATTTCATGCTAACATTGCTAATGCATATACTACCCATATATTACTTAGTCACCAACACACCTCTATCCATTGATGTAGCCGTACTGTGATACATTATTACAACTACTATGCATACCTTAAAATGCCAGAAATCCTCTTTTATTTTTATAACCAATCCCATCACCATTTTTTACTAATTCACATCCTTTTCATCTATTCATGGAAAATCTTTATGCATCCCTTTATGACGATATTATCACTGACAACTCTGAAAACCCAAATGACACTAGTTTGGACATAATTAGAACCGTAAATGGACATACAGACCTAACAAGCATATCAAATTATTACAGTATTGAAGAATATAACCAACAGACACAGGCTACATCAAATATACCTAAGTCTTCCCTTAGCATCCTTCACCTTAACATTAGATCCCTCCAAAAAAACTATGATAACTTAACATCTTTTTTAAACTGTTTGAGCATCCAACCTCATGTCATTGCACTTACAGAAACCTGGCTTAAAGACACTAACCAACATCACTACCATCTTGATAGTTACTCTACATATCACTCTTTGAGAATGAACAAGGAACACGGAGGAGTAAGTTTACTGATTAACTCTGATATCCATTCTGAACCCATTCATCAACATACATTTGTAAATGAAACCATGGAAATTTGTTCTGTGCAATTAAACCTTCGAACTAACTTAATAATCTCCGTCATCTATAGACCACATAGTAAACATGTTGCAGTGGAAGAGTTCTCACTTGCACTAAATGACATCTTAACTCAGAACACATTCACAAAAAACAACACCATTCTTCTTGGTGATCTCAATATCAATCTTCTAGAACACACTTCCCATCAACCAACCAATAATTTCCTTAATACCATGCAAGCTCTTAACTATTTCCCACATATATCTCGTCCCACCAGATTTCCTGATAATCCTACGCTAGGCCAACCCTCACTTCTTGATCATATATGGACGAATTACACACCATTATCAATCTCGGGCATTATTCACCATCCAATATCCGACCACCTCCCAATCTTTCTGAATATATCCTTAATGTCCAACTTGTCTACTAAACATAAAATAACTTTTAGAATTTCTAATGCACACAATCATAACTTGTTCACATCTGATCTAGCTTCAATAAGCTGGAATGACATTCTCACTTCTAATAATATAGATGAAAACTCTGAAACCTTTAATAGAACGCTTCATAATTTGTATGATATACATTTTCCAAAAGTTACTAAATTTGTGTCATCCAAAAGACTCAGTAATCCTTGGTTAACGCCAAATATACTAGCCTCCATTAAACATAAAAGTAATCTATTCAAAATGTACAAACTAGGGACCATTGACCATAATACATATACATAATACCGTAATCGAGTGACTCGGATAATAAGGACAGCCAAAACAAATTACTACATGAACATTTTTAACAGTTTTAGGCATAACACAAAGAAAATTTGGCAGACTATTAATGAGCTATCTGGCAAGCATTTACCAAAAACTAACATATCGAATATACGTCTCAACAACACAACGCATAATAATCCACAACAAATAGCCGAGGTCCTTAATGAACACTTCAGTGAAGTGGCAGCTAAACTTAATAATAATCTCCCACCAGCAAATAGAAGTGCATCTGACCTTCTGCGAGGTAACTACCCAAATTCTATGTCAATCCCACCAGTTTCTCCACAGGACATTATAAATATTATAAAGAAACTAAAAAATAAGATGTCAAATGTTGTAGAAATTCCTATTTCTTTATTAAAACGAAATTGTACACTGATTGCCTACCCCATTTCATTACTTTTCAACCAATCACTCAACTCCGGTATATTTCCCGCTACCCTAGAAAATGCCAACATTACTCCTATCCATAAATCTGGTCCCACAAATGACCCAAATAATTACCGCCCTATCTCTACGCTATCTGCATTCTCTAAAATATTTGAAAGCCTAATGAAAAATGGATTATTGTCATACCTGCAAAAATACAAAATACTAAGCGACTCTCAGTATGGTTTCAGACCAGGCTTAAATACTTACCATGCCCTCAATAAATTCTCCTCTCACATTTACTCATCTCTTGATAATAAATTATCTGTATTATTTATCTTTGTAGATTTCTCCAAAGCTTTTGATACAGTTAACCACAACATTCTTCTCAAAAAACTTCACCATTATGGCATTCGAGGCCCTATCCACTCCTGGTTTAAAACTTACCTAACTGATAAATCCCAATGTACACTTCTTGAAGGCTACAAATCATCTGTCAGAAAAATCACTACAGGCGTCCCACAAGGAAGTGTCCTGGGACCCATGCTGTTCCTTATATATATCAACGATGTTGTTCAAACATTTGACCATGCAGATACCATTCTTTTTGCTGATGACATGACCCTCTATTTCACTGGCCATACTAATGATACCTTATTCCACTCTGCTAATGCAGACCTTAACAAATTAAATGAATGGTGTTTGAGTAACCGACTTACCATAAACAGCGATAAAACCTACTTCATGCTATTCTCCAACAAGAATGATAATAACTTGCCAGAATTAATAATAAGAAACAGTCAAATAGCTAGAACTAGTAAACTTAAATTCTTAGGAGTAACCTATAATGAAAACCTTACATTTAAATTTCACACAACTAACATTTCCCAGAAACTGTCACGTTGTACTGCCATGCTCTATAAAATAAGGGATTTTATGCCTACCGAGATCCTTAGAACAATGTACTATGCCCACATATACCCACACCTACAATATTGTAATCCAATATGGGCTAACACTCAAGCTACACACCTAAATTGCATAAACCTCATTCATAAAAAAATAATACGGATTATCACAAAAAGTTCATATCTTGAACACACAGCTCCACTCTTTAAAGGCATGAAAATTCTAAAACTCAAAGACATAACAAAACTTTCCATTGCAACATCTATGTACAAAAAACAAATTAATGTCTCTCTTCCACCACATGAATACACAACACGACAAAGACAACGCCTTTGTCTACCTACCCATCGCCTTAGTATCTTCTGCCGCTCGACTTCCTACCTAGGCCCCTCAATATGGAATTCACTACCCTCGCAATACAAAAATGTCCACTCTATTCACAAATTCAAAAGCAAACTAAAGTCATTTTCTGGATGCATACTAATCAGTTACTTCCTACACTCATACCTTATATTACTTCCCCCCTGATCTTACAAAACTAACCCTACAAAACTTTATCATCTTTCCTGTACTTTATTTTTAAACACATCTATATGATTTCAGTCTCATATATGTATCAATTTATATCACCTAACCCTATGTGTCATCCCATCCATCTTCATACTCAACTTTATAACAATATAGATATATATTATTCTGTATAAACCTTATCATATTATGTTTTTATTTATCTTCATAATAGATTTTTCAATTTTAAGTTGTCTATTGTGTTTACTTTAAGTAATGTACTTTTAAATTTTTCATTTGCCTGAAAAGCATCAAGCTTATACATAGGCTGGCCAATAATGTATACCTATCCAATAATGAAATGTATAAACCTAGGCTATAATAAAGTGTTTAAGTGTTTAAGTGTAGCCATGGTTTAACTGACGGAGCACAGACGGTCCCAGGTTTTCCTTTCTCTTCTAAACATACGTGCCTATATGGGATTGGCCGACAAATTTCCATGACCTGATTCGCAGCAGGTAACTCCATGTCATCATAGGTCTTAACACGTGACTCAACGTCACGTCGCCATCGATCATGCGCACCATTGATACACATATGAACACACTCAGTATCCTACGAGAGACTGACAGGTAGATCAAGCTAGAATTGACTAACCTTCGAAATTCTCATATGAAATTATTATTAATTTCTGACAGGGTAAAATGAGGTTAGAAATGCTCCAAACAGTGAGTTGTAGACTGCGAAATGCTATAATTACGTACGGTGTATTGGTTGAATCTGCAATAATACCAGAATTCGTTACCTACGGTATGAATGATTTATGACAGATGATGTGATGCAGTTGGAAATATTGCAAACATTGAGATCTAAATACTGGAGGAACTTACCATACTCATTTCCACTGCTGTAATGTTTGTCTCAACCCTAAATCCTCTGCTCTACTGATGCTTCTTACAAAACCTGAGATTCTTAGCACACCAAATTTATGACTGAGGGAAAACGCAAGAATGTTACTAGACTTCTGGCCACGACTATAAGGAACTGCAGCAATGCGTCAAACTTTAATACCTTATCCATCACACCAGAGGCCACTAAACCCTGTGATGATGATTAAGGAAAAATCCTTACCATACAATGATTCTGAGACTTAACATCTTGGTAAAATGCACCTTTTCATTTATTGTAATCTACTTAATGAAAGGATCAGTAATGAAACCAACTAACGGAATTTCTCTAAATCTTAACTAATCTAACCTAACCTAGCAATCAGATGTAAACTTATATTATTTCAATATTATCTCCATGCGCGTTTTTGTGCTTAGGACCATAATTCTGAAACACTGCGTAGCCCCTCCACTACTTTCAAGTCTTTAGATATTTTCAAACGGCTTTAGATGAAGTTACACGGGTTTCTAAGGACATTTTTATGGTTCTAGTGATATATTAAAAAGATTTCTATATTATTAAGAGGAGAAACACTTGAGAACCCGGTGTAGCAGGAAAAATTTCCCCCCTGACTGTAGTTCCCCCTGGGAACAGTAGCGTAGGTTAAATTTAAAAATTTAAAAACACTGTATAAATGGTATAATGTAACAAAAGTAAAATAAACTGAAGCTAATAAGAACAAATAATACTAATACAAAGTATACTACTAATAAAGCACAAATAATGGAAACCCTGACAATATAATATAATAATACTGTAAGTTTCTATGATAATATAGTAAAACTATAAAGGTATTTATTATTTGATGATTGCAATGCATGACTAATATGAGGATAACATGTGTCTCTTAAATTTGTCTTTAAAAGATGATAGGCTTGGTGAATACTATTAAAATTCAAGGTTAAAAGGCTGTCTCCCAAGGGAGACTTAAAAATCTGTAAATATAACGTTAACATTTATTTCCTATTATAAAGTTAAAAATCTTTAAAGGGAACTTCATACTGGGTTGGGTTACATTTGCAGCAACTCCACGATGCCTTGAAATTTTTTGCAGATCCAAGGCAAGCAGTGTGGTACCATTCGTAGCAAGATTCACACTCCACCACTTCACGTCCATCTGCTGTGATTTCCGCACATTCTGGACAAACCCATGCTCCAGGAATGTCGTCTTCTTTAGCTTTGATAGTAGCGTGAAGCGTCGTAACTGCATCATCATCCATGTATTTGTAAATTGCTTGAAGGTTTTCCTTATTGTTGACAAGAATACCAGGAAGCTTTTCTGGTCTTGTCTCTATTTCTTCTTCTGTTATAGTCTCTCCATCTATTTCCACTCTTGTAGCAACTTCCTCATCTACAAACATGAGTAAAAGCGTCCTTTCTCTTGCTGAAATACTTCGATCCAGTGTTTGTTGAGATTGCCCCTGCTTTTTCCTGTTCGTGGTGTATTCTTGATCCTGGTAGTTGTCCTGATCTTGTCCATCTCCGCTTGCACCATCAAGTTTGTACAGCTTCAAATTTACCACGTGATATGTATTTCTCAGTTCTTTGCCTGTTGAGAGATTTTTCAGTTTTGCACGTCCCTTTCCTTGCAGAGAAACAACTTCATAAGGGCCTATGTACTTTGTTTCTAATTTTCCTCCCATTCGGTGATTATTTTTGTTGTTTTTCATCAGTACTAATGAGCCCTCAGCTATTTCACTTGATTTGCCTGTATGTCTCTTATCATAGTTCTTCTTCAGTCTACTTTGAGATTTTGCAATGTTGATCGCCATTTTTTCCTCAGCTGCCTTCTTTTCTGACACTACTCTCTCTGTTAACTCTTTAATAGTTTCTTCTGTCGTTGCTCCGTCTTTCACCTGTGATCCAGTGTCTAAGTAGATGGGGAGTACTGGATCTCGCCTAAACATTGCAGTGAAAGGGGCAACACCAGTGCTGGAATGAACAGATGTGCGATATCCGAACAGGATTCTTTTTATGTGCATATCCCAGTCGTTTTGCTTTTCATTGACGCATTTCATGAGAGCTCTTTCAAGTGTCTGATTGAATCTTTCTTTTTCTTCTTTTTTTTTTTTTTTTTTTGTAATGCTGAAGTCCCTGTCTCGTGATGATCGAATCACTGTATTGTTAGGCTTCAGTGATTTGCCAGTTTGCCTCATTATGTTAGGCCGCTTTCACACCAAGGTGGCACGTCGCACGTGGCATGCCACGCGGAAACAAACATCTGGAAATATATGATACCTTTCACACAGAAGTGGCGTGGCACGTCGCATGTGCCACGTGTGACTTGCATGCCACTCGGGGATCGGACTATTAATGCGTTGACTAGTTACGGCCATAGTTGTAAATGTTCACTTCATGCTTCCTGGATCCTCCCTTATTATTGAAGATTTGGTGGTTGTGTATGTGTATGGGAGCGGAGGGAATATTGGCCAGGAGGGGGGGAATACTATCCTGGGTCAAATTTTCCCCTGGGGGAGATTTATCCTGGATCAGATTTCCCCCTGGGGGAATCTCAGACGGGGTGAAATACAGACTGGTACACCGGCTCATCATCTCTGTTGCCTTTGAAAATAGTCGCGGTGTTTCTTGAATACGGATCTTAATGCTGTGCCCCCACCTCACATGCCTCGACCAGGTGGTGGTGGCCGCCGTGAAGATCGATGGGTGGAGCAAGTGCGCCAAGGGCATCCCACAGTACATCGGACGCCTCATCCATGCCTTCGACAACCGTACATAAATACCACACCAAGGTTCCTTCCTTACTGCCACTCCTCGCCGCCCCGCTAACAAACATGTCGGCCACACTTGTTTGAATTCTTGGTGATGACTTCGTACGATCGAATTTCACACTCTATGTTTACTGTTTTCATACTTACTTCATATTGATCTCAAACTTACATTTTTACTAATTTATTTATTTTACATCACGTGTCGTACTTTTTTCGTGGTTACTGTATTACACAACAACTTTCTCTCTCTCTCTCTCTCTCTCTCTCTCTCTCTCTCTCACGCCTAGCGGTCGAGGTTCATGAAGCACTTCGAATCATCTCAAACACGTTCCATCTCCTTTGTATGCATGAACGAGTCTACTAATTACACTTTTACCCTCTGTTTTTCACACAACATATGATCAAGTAATATTGACATAAATAAAGGCTGATTTGCATTTTTCATGAAGGTGGAGCGAGAATGAGGGAGCAAAATATTACGCCTCAACGCAGATCACGCGGCAACACAGCAAGGTAATGCCAGAAGTGGTCCCCTCCTTACTCATACACTTCCTTAGCATCAATATGTTCCCCACTCCTTGTGATTTTTCAGCTTTCGTGCTGGTTATCCTAAATAAACTGAAAATTATTATTGTTATTATTATTATTATTATTATTATTATTATTATTATTATTATTATTATTATTATTATTATTATTATTATTATCACCTTCAATCATCATCATCATCATCACACACAAAAGGAACATAAGGAAGCTGCAAGAAACCAGTAAGCCTATACATGGCAATTCCTGTACAAAACATACTTAGCCACACACACACACACACACACACACACACAGAAAAAAAAAAAAAAAAAAAAAAAAAAAAAATATATATATATATATATATATATATATATATATATATATATATATATATATATATATATATATATATATATATATATATATATATATGTATGTATTCTGTTCAGGAGAGCAAGAGAGAAGGCAGTGAGAATGAGGAACAGGCAAACGAGAGTGAAGATGACGAAAAAAAGTGACTGCGAGGAAAAAACCGACAAAAGAGAAGAAAGAGGCGATGAAGAAAGATGTCCTACGTCTTCTCCTGCCTGGGGCTGACCTGAAGCACGTGCTGTGCACCCTGCACGTCACTCCTGACCTCTGTCCCCGGGTGTGTGTGTTTGTGTGTGTGTGTGTGTGTGTTTTGTTCCCCCTGGCCAAAAATACTTTTACATAGAAAGAAAAGGAAAAAAAAAAAGACCAGCCAGGATCGCTTAGCAAGATTTTAAGGCAAACTGGAATGTAATGGTTTACCAAATAATTAACTTATGTACTTATTTATTCAGTTACATATTAATATATTCTCTTATTTGTCATATATACACAACTCTGACTTTACTCTCCATCCTAATGGTAACCTTTACCATTTCAAGGAAAAAGAAGAGACACTAATTTACTTCACTTTACCTTCGCATCATTCTTGTTGTGTTCTGTTGCCTCTTATATCTGCCTACCAGCGACGTCGAGAGTTCAGAACTATTCCTCAAGTGTGTGTGTGTGTGTGTGTGTGTGTGTGTGTGTGTGTGTGTGTGTGTGTGTGTGTGTGTGTTTTAGGTCCTGGAGTTCACGTTGGTGGAGGCCAGCCCTCACATCCTGGCGAGGGACCTGCTGCTGCTGTACCTGCTTCTGCTTGCTGAGGCCCCAGAGCAATCCACGTTGCTGTACGCCCACGCTGAGAAGGTATGTCCCCCCAACACAAATACCCACACTTCTAAAAAAATCTTTCAGATAAACCCTTGGTCAATTCAGTTAAATGTGCACGTGTGTGTGTGTGTGTGTGTGTGTGTGTGTGTGTGTGTGTGTGTGTCTGTGTGTGTGTGTGTGTGTGTGTGTGTGTGTGTGTGTGTGTGTGTAATAATAATAATAATAATAATAATAATAATAATAATAATAATAATAATAAACGGTTTATTATTTAGGCAGTTAACAAACTGAAAATGTACAGAGGGGGTGGGGAAATACTTAACATTAGTCCTAAAGGTGTGTGTGTGTGTGTGTGTGTGTGTGAGCGCGCTAACTTCAATGCATATCATATAATATAATATACTATATAACGTGACACAATGAAAAGAACCAGCATGGAACGTAATCATCAGCCATACACACCCATCACCTTCCCACACAACCAGTACGTAGGAGAGCCATTTCAAGCCATCATTATCACCACCACCATCACCACCACTGCTGCCATGCACCCAAACCTACATCCCTGTGCCAACTCACTCACGTAAACTACCATCATTACCGCCGCCATCCCTGCACCACATCCCCATCAAAGGCCCCGCTGCCACTGCTACCATCACCAGCATCACCACTACCACTGCTTCTCCTCACGCCGCCCCGGCCCTCAGGTGGTGCTGGTGATGTACTCCCCGGCGCTGGACATGGAGGCCCACGCTCTGCTCTGCAACACGCTGCACAACCTGCTCAACATGACTCACGCGGCCTTCATGCACGAGACGCGAGGGCAGGTGAGGCACGTGCTGCTATACTATTGATGCAGCCACACACACACATACACACACACACACACACACACACACACACACACACACAAATACATACACACACACACACACACACACACACACACACACACACACACACACACACACACACACACACACACACACACACACACATCAACCGTCAACATGAGCTGAGCCCAGTAATACTTCCACAGGTTCGGGTGGAGGCGGGCAGCTTTCCCCTGGTGTAGGCGGTGTGGTAGGGCTGGATGAGTCTAGCCAATGACCCCGTGGCCATGTATGAATTGGAGAAGAGCCGCGCCCACAAGATATCCTCGGCGGGCGTACGTGACGTCCTGGCGGGTTACATGCGCTCATGCCCGCGGGAGCGCCAGCGGTCCCTCTCAGACTGGCTGAAGCGAGGCTCCCTGCGGCGGGGACGCGGCAGCAGAGGCGGTGTCTTACCCAATGTGACACTCATCTGCTTCAGCCCGCGGCGTCGTGACCCGCGCCACCCGCCGCTGGACGTAGCACCCTGTGGCTCCGAGGAGGCTGAGTGGGCCAGCACGGCGGGGCCGGATGGTTTTTCAAGACTGGGATTTCTCGGCGGTGGTTGCTGGTGGGGACGGTAGCGGGGGCTTACTTGACATGTACCGGGCTTACCTCACGCGAGTATTGGTAGCTGCCGCCCGCATCCTGAAACAACCTGGCCGCGTGCAGCTCACTTTTTTGCGGTTAGAAGTCCTGGCCGTCGACCCCCGGGTGCTGCGTGACGGTTTTGACAGGATAGCCACGGGCGTGCACACAGACCTTCTGGGCACGCCCTTTATGCTGCAGCACTTCGGCGGCCTGCTGCGTTTAGACAACCCATACGCGCGGCTGCTCACACACCACCGCGTGTGGTCGCTCTGTTTAGACTGGCACAACGATCAGCAGGGCCGGGAGGCGTGTTCCAGGAGCCTGCGGAGTGGTCGCCCGCCAGATCCGCTGCTGCTGCTGGCGGGCCGCTGGGCCACATTTTGCCACTTCCTGCAGGCGGAACTGCTGCATCACTTACACCTTCTGAAAGGCCGTCCCATGACTCTCGAAAGTATGCCGCTGTTCGGCGCCGTGAACCGCACCTACGGTCTACAGCTGAGTGATCACAGCCGCCTTCTGAACCACGTGGTGCCATTCAGGTTCACGGCAGATCGGCTAGCCGTCAGCATGGTGGACTCGCCTCCACACCCTGGAGTGGCACCGCGCCTCCAATTAACGCTACTCGCTTTCCCCTGCCCACAAAGGCCGCAGCTCCACAGAAGCAAACAGCGGCGCGAAAGCACGTCGCGCTAAAAAATAGCAAGCCCAAAGAGATGCCACACCCAAGAAGACATCACTGTCCCAAAAGGACGCCACGTCCCGAAAGACATCCGGGTCTCAAGACTGCTGTGCCCCTAAAGCCCCCACCATCACCCTCAGCCGATGAGTCATTGCCTCGCGGCAATGACTCATCGGCACACAACCTCAACACCCTCACCACCATGACCCAGAGTGCTCCCGGGCCCGTCTCACGGAACAGAAGTGTATCCCCGGAGTCTTGGACGTCCTCCACCTCGCCCCGCCTTGCCCAGGACAGATCCGCTGAGCCCCGCACCAACGGGCGACCTCGACCACGAAGCATGGACGAATCTCCCTTCAGCAGTTCACCGCCAAGCCCTGAATTAGACCAAACTCTTATCCGTCCACGGCCCGCATTCTCGTCCATCCGCCCCTACAGCGAGATCCCGGAGGGCATCAGAAGCTGCGTGCGGGAAGCACTGCTAGATCACGCCGCCAAGGGGGACCGATCACCGGCTAAGAGTGCCCCAGCCTCGTCCCAGCTTGCCCGCTGTCTGCGGCCTGTAAGGGAGAGAACAAGCATCTTTGAACGAGGAGTTGCTACCCGCGCCACCTACCCCGAGGGGCGCCGCACGGTCATCCCGATGGCGGCCAGAACGTCCATTAGGAAGCTCGTCTCTATTTTTTCTCGTGCCTTCGTCAAGGATCGCGACAAGGAGCAGGATGGAACTTTGGGATCACAGAGCCGCGCTCCGCGGAGCCACAGCCTCCACGAAAGCCGCACCGAGGCGCTTGCCAAAAGCTTTGCTAACTCTCTTAGGTTTCCCCGCAAGGAGGCCTCGGGGAGTGCTGGAGACACCAGCACCTTCCCACGACGAGCGCGGCTCCACTCAGTGGCCATCAGTAAGTTCTCGTACCTAGAGAGCGGAGCCAAAGACAAGTCCCTGGGCAGCCAGTACTTCCGGCAGGAGGTCACAGCCTCTCTCATCAGAAGTCTGGTTTATGGTTTAAACACCACAGGAGTGAGTCCTGCTGCCCCCGCGGCCGCCACCGCAGCAACCACCCCAACATTGCCACTGCACGAGTCCATCACGGTGCGACTTGTAAACCTGCGGCCAGGAAGCCCTTCGTCGCCCTCCCCGATGGTGCCCTGCTTGCACTCCACCGACTGGCCCCCGACCACCCTCGCACCGGCATGTTCCTCCCCCCGCCTTCAGTGGCAACAGGGAGGCAAGGGAGCCAAGAACATCCCAAGCGAACCCAAGAACCTCCACGGGTCTCGCTCGTCCCGTAGTTCCCGCTCACCGCGCGTTGCGGTGTGGCCGCCTCTTAACAAACCCACCACCTCTGACCACTTAGGCACCCTGCCCCGCTCCCGCTCCCGCTCCCTCTCCCCAGCCTCGCCTCACATCCCAGTCGCGCGCTACACACCAGCTCCTCCGAAGAATCCGGTCCCTCCAAACACTCCCGACGTCCCTCGCATCCCGGCCTCTCACCGCCCATCACATTCCCCTCATTCCGACCTTCACGCCTCCTAACCCTCCGCCGCAGGACACACTCCACGCAAACTCAGCTGCAACTCCGGGCACTTCCCTTTTCCCTTACGATGACAGTGCCACGTCTGGAAAGGGGAGGGACGACGACAAGTACCGGTTGGAAAGTATATTCTTTGCCCGAGGTTTCCCCAGGAGAAGTTGGAGTGGAGCGGAGACGGAGATGGCAGCTGCTAGCGCCCTGTGCACTGTAGAAGTCCATCAGTCACAAGAGAGCGGAGAAGGGATGGAGGAGCAGCAGAATAATAGGAGAGAATGATGAGGATCTGGAGGAAGAAGCAGAAAAAGAGGATTAGCTGGTGTTGGAGGAGGAAGAAAAGGATAAGGAGAAAAAAGAGAAAGATAAAATAGAGGAGGGAGGTTTTGGGAAGGAGGACTTAGTAAAAAAGAGAACCGCAAACAAAGGAATACAGCGGAGAGAATGAAGAGATGAAAAATGGAGAAGAAATTGTGCCAGATGATGATGATGATGATGATAGTAAACACCAGTGTGAGTTACGCAGGGAGGAGGAAGAGAAGGAAAAGGAGACACAAAATACAGAAATGATAAGTGAAGAACAGGAGAATAAGGAAGGAGAAAGAGATCATGAAGAGACGAAAGAGGAATAGGAGGAGACAATAGTAACACAGGAATGATAGATGAAGAACAGAAGACTAACGATCGAGAGAGAAGCGAAAAGAAGGACGAGGATGAGAATGAGGACCAGGAGAACGAGGACGGGGATGAAGATGAGGAACAGAAGAAAGAGGAAGAGACGAACAGTGATGAAGACAAAAATAAATATACGAGAGGAGGAAAAAGAGGAGGAGGAGGAGATTGAACATAAGGAAGAGGAGGATGGGGAGGAGGAAGAGGAGCAGAAGGAAGAAGAAGAGATAATGATATTGAGGGAAAAGGAAGAAAAAATAGTACAAGAAAAGGAAGAATGGAAGAAAGAAAAGAGAAAAAGAGAATCACATGTGAAAATATTGATATACCAGAGTGGGAACAGATGAAAAAGGAGGAAGAAGAAGGTATAGATGAGGAAGAGGTAGACGAAGAAGATAAGGAGGATGAGGAGGAAAAAGGGGAGGAAGGTGACGCATCCATATCTGTGTCCCTGACAGAGGCGGACATGGAGGTGTTGGAGTTGCTGGCTAAACCTGAGCGTCGAGGCTTCTGTCCGATACGGGAGGAGAGTGTGGCGCCAAGCGGCAAGGCGTGGCTGTGTCCAGGCGGTAGTCAGCCCGAGCCTTCGCCTGCAGCAGCGGCTGAGCAGCGGCAGCAGCACCTCCGTCTGTCAGATGGTGGAGCACTTTTCTCAGCGCATCCAGGAGCAGCAGACCAGTGCTTGGGGCCATGCCAGGCCCACTTCCTGGCATGTTGGCTTCACCCAGGCATCCTTCAGGCCAGGTCTGTTTGGGGCTGCCTCACAGGGAGGCACTAATGGCGACACGTGGAAAGGAAATAACACCAGCTCGTCATTCCCGCCTTCCAGCCTGGATGGGGGCACGAGGAAGCCCAATCTGGATGAATGTCATCGACAGCGGCTTGTTGGTGGGGAGAAAGGACAGCGCAGCCGCAGAGTTTCACTAACTCCACCACCTGTACCACCACAACCCCCTCGACCTGCGCGCCCTATGTCTATCGGCTCCTGGATACAGCAAGATTATGAGCGGGCGTCACAATTCCAGGATGTCAACCAATCCAGCAGCTCAGCCCCACTCCACGCTGACAGACCTTGCATGAAGGACGCTATCTTCGATCTTTCCGACGACGAGGAGCCAGTGTACGCTCTGGACCAAGGGAGGAAAGACCTGGGGCAGGATGGACCGAGGCAAGAGTTTATTGAAAAACTGGAGCGGCTTGAGAGCAGCCGCGCCGTGGAGGACACCGGCCACACCGAGAGGTTCTTTAGCGGGGAACTGGAAGGCGTGGTGTCTTACTCGGTGCACGTTGACACTCTGCCGCTGTCCACGCAGGAGGCAGCAACACAAATACGAGCTTCAGACCGGGAGCGACGCACTACGAGGGACAGGCCTCTCAGCCCTGTTCCAACATTAGGAGTCGCGGGTCTGAGGTCCAGCAGGATGCTTCAGGGAACTAGTAAAGACGAGCCTCGCCGAAGAGGACGCCCGCCGCCCATTGTCTCCAGGAATCGTGGTAGAACACAGCCAATCCGTGGGAGCGGCGCTCCAAGCCAACCTATCAGACCTTGATCGAGGAGGCACTCGATGCCTTGTCTTTCTTGGCTGGCCAGCCCGACGAGGAAATCGATAACCAAACCAGAACGTCTCTAACTAGGCGATGGCGGCTGCCCAGCCTTCACTCCTCTTCGGACCTGGGAGACGAAGAAGAACCCGAACCTCGCCTCTGGTTTAGTCCGCAAGAGTCCCACAGGAATTCCTTTAGGCTGTGGGGCAGCCTCACGCGGCAGGGCAAGGTGGCAGCGAGTCGGGACGGCGAGGCAGAAGAAGGAAACACTGAGACGGAGAGGCCCAAGATGGAGAGGCCAGTGACGCCACTGTTCGTGTTTCCGAGAGTACGGTGCAGTATCGAGTGGCAAGAAGCACCGCCCCCAACATTATATCGATGACGCCCAAACTGAGGGGATCAGGTTCCCCCGCCATGGGAGGGAGGCGGGAGAGGACACCGCCGCCTGAGCCCCTGCCCAGAAGGAGACAACCCTCGCTCCGTGACTCAGCTGGAGACCCGCTCTCCGTGTAGCTGCTCAAGCTACTGGCACCTTTGGGAGACTCTTCACCTAAGGAGCAGATTGACGAGTATCCTGACAGCACGCCATCCACCAGCTCGTCGCCGCAGACTGAACCTGCAGCAATACTGCGGCAGGGGCGACCCTTCATTGGCGTGCTGAAGACCAGCCGCGATCCCAGCAGGGAGGCGCAGCGCAGTCTGCGGGTGTCCTGGGGAGACTTGCCGGAAGACTTTGACGATCACGAAGACGATTCCACGGAGACTTCCGCGGTTCCTCCCACCGAGGAGGAGCATGGCTACCGCGTCACGCCGTTGTGAGGCGCGGTGTGCACTAACCCGCCAGCCCCAATGCGAGGCTTTAAACAGCGGCAATCCATGTTATTTCCCGCCCATTGATAAACCCCTTCTTCATCCTGGACTCCCGAACTTGACGAGACAAGTTGACGAAGTCTTAGAACACACACACACACACACACACACACACACACACACACATACAAGAAAATGCAAACAAATAAACACGGGAAAACAATCTGACAAACATACATATACACACACAAGAACACGTTACAAGTTGGCACAATACTCTCTCTCTCTCTCTCTCTCTCTCTCTCTCTCTCTCTCTCTCTCTCTCTCTCTCTCTCTCTCTCTCTCATTTTCTTATGAAAACAAGTTAAATTGATAAATAGACACCTTCCCAAGAAGACAACAGCGTAGGGCCGGAAAAGTAAAATAAAAAAAGTAGTTTGTTTACATTATTACCCATGGAGTGAGTCGGTTGCAAGCGGCTTCCCTCCTCTCCTCCCCCTCTCTCTCGTATTAACTCTCCATGCGTTGTTCTGTGACTCACGGTGGCGGCCCGCGGCGACCCACAGGAAGCAATGGTGTCGTCGTGGTCGTCAACAGCTGCGGAGCTCCTCCTTACCTCTCCTCGTTGGACCGCCATCTTGAACGCTACATTGGCATGGTATTTGCTGCATTATAATTTCTGTTTTTTTTGTATATTTTTAGCCTTTTGCAGATAAATGATACACTTTTTTTTTTTTTTTTTTCAGTGTAAGGGTTTATCATCGAAAGAGCATTGGTTTGTTGTATTGGTGGCTTGAGTATTCGTGTCCGCTGTGTTTTGTCTCGGCGCAGGTGATGACGTCGTGGTGTGATAACCTAATGACACCTACACTCAAATCCTGCGCTCAAACATTTCGGTGTCTCAGCTCGGCTTGTTCTAACGCCTCCGGTGGTAATACTGGAATACTGGAATTTTCATGGGTGTTTTCAAGATTGTAGTGGTAGATAAGCAAGGGTTCTGCGTCACCACTATGGAAAAAAAAAATCAATGAGAACCCGACTATTTCATCGACGCGTTTCAGAACAAGGTTCATGTTTTTACTCTTGCGGATCCTTCTTACCTGCAGCGCTTCGTTATAATTCGTGGATGAATGGAGAGGACTTAGTAATCAGGTTGTTAATGCTGAATCATTAGAAAAATAAAAAAAAGGAAGACTAGACAGATTTATGAATGAGAAGGATAGGTGGAAATAGGTAGGTATGTTTCATACTGGGACTGCCACGTGTAGATCTGATGGCTTCCTACATCTTCCCTCATTTTTTTTTTTAATTTTCTTATGTTATTAACCATGACCAATAGAAAACACTTCCCACCTACTAACGGTGCTCCGGCTCCACACGCATTACGTGCATTACCCATTACCGTACCATCAAACATTTATTCCCTCCCCCTCTTTTATATTGTAGCTAATGTAGTTTACATATATATATATATATATATATATATATATATACGAGTATATATATATATATATATATATATATATATATATATATATATATATATATATATATATATATATATATATATATATATATATATATATATATATATATATATATATATATATATATATATATATATATATATATATATATATATATATATATTAATTAGAGAAGCATAGTTAGTATTGTGGTTATATCAAATAGCCTAGTCAGGACCAAAAGGTGTGTTGCTGTTTCATATCCATTTGCATGTAAACTGAAAACCCGTGAGCAGACTAAGTAAAAAAAAAAAACAAATAAATAAATATATGAATAAAAATAAATAAATAAATAAATAAATAGATAAATAAATGAATAAAACAAACAAATAAAAAAAATAGAACTAAATAGATAAGCCATGGCATCTTTCACACAATCACTTCGTATCTCCACTTAAATTGAGAGCACCTCCCTCCCTCCGCCCTGCTTTCCATCGTGACCTAGCAACGAGACCAGCGAGTGTGTGTCCGTCTAGTGGTGGCCTGATATCACACATCTGTCGGAACAAAATAGTACCCTTCATCCACTCTCAAATAATTCAATAACCAAAGAAAACACCCCGCGAAAAATGCATGACGGCAG
>NC_087165.1:3693511-3698511 GCF_035594125.1 Scylla paramamosain
TGAGGCTGTATGGTGACTGGAGAAGACTGGGCAAGGGTGAGGAAGGTTGGGGGGAAAGGATGTGAAAGATTGGGAAGGTTGGGAAAGGTTGGGAAGGGTGGGGAAGGTCGGAGAGGAGGGTTTAGTATTTCACCAATAATGCATGAAGTTGGTCCCCCGCCACAAGCAAGAAATACTGTACAAGTGTAAAAAAGCGAGAGAAAAAAAAAAGGTGTTTGATCGCAATGAGTATAGTTTCGAACACATCCAGGTTTCGAAATACGGTTGCTAAGGCTAAATGTTTTTTTTTTTTTTTTCTATGCTATTATTTTTCGGGGTGTTTTTTTTTCTTTCTCTTGTAAAATCTTTGTTCCATTTTTCATCATATGTTTCGTGCGTGCGTGCGTGCGTGTGTACGTGAGCATGTGTGTGTGTGTGTGTGTGTGTGTGTGTGTGTGTAAGCGAAAGCTATACATTAGCACCGTCGACCCGGCAGTTTATTGCACGCACGCACGCACATAATACAACACACACACACACACACACACACACACACACACACACGCACACACACCAATAATAATAATAATACATGACAACACCATTCACGTAAGGGCAGCGGAAGGCAGGGACCAACCATACAATAGCTTAGAACAGGCGAAAAAAGTACCCGGTAAGAACACACTTCTTTACTGGTGATGAAGTAGCAGCAGCAAATCTTACGTATAGGTAGTGGAGCACAAAACCTCTTACTTAGGAGCAGAAAAAGAAAAGAAGTGTCTGAGCTGGAGATTGAATAGGTTTGGTAAGTCTGTATTATAATTAGTATGTACAGAAAAGTTAAGAGTGTGTGTGTGTGTGTGTGTGTGTGTGTGTGTGTGTGTGTAAGTGTGTGTGTAAGTGTGTGTGTAAGTGTTGTTATTACTGTTACTGTTGTTGTTGTTGTTATCATTATTATTATTATTATCATTATTATTATTATTATTATTATTATTATTATTATTGTTATGTATGAAGTAGTTAATGTTTTTTTTTTGTTCTTTTCAATAAATTTATTTTCCTTTTTGTATTTTTTTGTTTCGTTTTGTTTTGATATTGTTGCTGTTTTTTAGTCAAAGGTGAATTTATCATTAGGATACATTCTCTCTCTCTCTCTCTCTCTCTCTCTCTCTCTTTCAAACAGTCTTACAAAGACAAAGACACACACACACACACACACACACACACACACACACACACACAGACACACCCTATCAAAAACTACGTAATCATGAAAAATCCAAAGACGGGAGATATCTTTAAATTTTTTTCTTGTCTTTTTTTTGTTAATGTTCTTTCATCCAAGTCATCACGTGAGTTAATCATGAAGCTCTGCAGTCTAAGCGATAATGGAAAAGGAAAAACATGAAAAGAATGAAAAAAATGCATGTACAGCACTGGCTTAAAAAGCATGACCCAATCAACGTGGTGACGACGACGACGACGACGACGACGACGACGACGACGACAGCGAAGACGACGACGACGACGGCGACGACGACGAAGACGAAGACAGATTCTACATTTTTAAAATTATTTTTATTTCTCTCGCGCTAAAAACCACAGAACCACAGAATTCGAGAGCCGACTACGAGGAAGGAAGGGTGGAAGGAAGGAAGGTAGGAGGAAGGAGGGAAAGAAGGGAGGAAGGAAGAAGGGAAGGAATGAAGGGAGGGGATTTGGATGTAATGGAAAGAAAGAAAGTGAAGAGAAAGAAATGAACAAGATAAGTAAGACAACAGGAAGGAACGAAAGGAATGAAAAAGAAGAATGAAAACTAGTCAGATAAAATGAATGAATGAGTGAAAAGAGATGAAATTTTTTTTTATGCCCGGGAGAAGAATAGAAAAAGAACGAGAGAACAGGAAAGAATAAATGGTGTGAAGGGAAAGACTGGAAAATTAGGAGGAAATTGTAAGATTGGACGAACAAGTATGAATGAAGGTGAAAATTTTACTATAAGAAGACAACCAGGAAGGAGGAGAACGGGTAAAGGAGGGAATGGAATAAGAAGAAAGGGAGGAGAAAGGAGGAAAGGAGGGAGAGAGGGAGGGAAGGAGAGGAAGGGAAGGATGGCAGTGAGGGAATATTTTTAGACTATTTTTGCTTCTACTACAAACCGAAGGCAGCTAACTTTCTTTTATGCACACTACACACAAACACACACACACACTCTCTCTCTCTCTCTCTCTCTCTCTCTCTCTCTCATTCGATGACTAAACTATCCTCTATTTAACTATCTACTAAATTTCATTATGTATAGTACATTATTATTTTTTTCATAATAATAAACTTTCATCTTCTTGTGCTCTATTTTTTTTTTCTTTATCTACACGTTTTCTTATTGATTTTTACGTGAGTGTCTCTGAAAAGGTGTTTTGGCACATATATTTTTATTTGTTTTGACTGTTTTTTCTTTGTCTACCGCTAAACACAGTACGTATATATTTTATTCTTATTACTATGGTTGTTGTTATGTTTATCGATGGACCTACACATTTTCATTTCTGTCTTTTCTACGTCGCTGTTGAAGACTCTGTTTTGCCATTGTTGTTACTGCTATGATTATTATTATTATTATTATTATTATTATTATTATTATTATATCATTATTATTATTATTATTATTACTGTTATTGTTATCATTATCATCATCATCGTCGTCATTATAATTCTTACTGTTATCATTATCCTTATCACCAACACCCTTATCGTTATCATCACTATTATTGTTACTGGTTGGGCATTTCTCTTACAACATACATATACTTGGTGCCATGAACAAAACAACAATAATGGCACCAGTATGTGTAAACCACCATTTAGTATTATGCATTATTATTATTATTATTATTATTATTATTATTATTATTATTATTATGATTGTTGCTGTTGTTGTTGTTGTTGTTGTTGTTCTTGCTGCTATTGTTCTTGTTCTAGCTATCAGTGGAGGAGCCGACAGGAGGGTCGTGAGTCTAGTAAGAGGTTGCACAACGGGGCCGGGCTTGGGGTGGGGCGGGGCAGGGCGGGGCAGCGGGGCAGGATAAGGACTGACTCGGGCAGGGCTGAGTAAAAAACAAACAAGTAAATAAGTAAGTAAATAAATAAATAAACGATCGAGGGGAGCGGCTCCATCTTGAAAAGGGAGGGTTGCTAAACACAGCCAAAGACACACACACACACACACACACACACACAACACACACACACACACACACACACACACACACACACACTCTCTCTCTCTCTCTCTCTCTCGCTCTTTCAGACGTCAAAATAAAAGAAAGAAGAGTCTATTTGGCAAATTCGCATCGAAGGCAAAAAACGAACTGGTAAACAGTTTTTTGTTGTTGTTATTATTATTATTATTATTATTATTATTATTATTATTATTATTATTATTACTATCATCATCATTATTATTATTACTATCATTATCAATTCAAAGTGATTAAAAAACTTGACATGTAACAGTACAAGAAGTAGGAAAAATTGTATAAACTTGGTAATGGAAAACTTCAAGGAATAAAGGTAAAAAAAAAAAGAAAAACTATTATGCATATTACAGAAGTATATAAAAATAAGAAATTCCCTCAGTGATACTTAATTCTTTCCTTTTTCCCCTACCAAGGGTTAGGGAAATGTAAGGGAGAACGAGTGCGTGGGTGCGAGGGACTGATCAGGGTGATGGTGGTGGTGGTGGTGATTGGTAGGTAAAAGGGGAAAAATGCTCTTGGGAACAAGGTGTTTAAAATACTTGAACAGTTGTGGGTTGCTATAGTAGTAGTAGTAGTAGTAGTAGTAGTTGTTGTTGCAGAAGAAGCTGTTACTGTAGTAGTAAACAGAAAGAGAGAGAGAGAGAGAGAGAGAGAGAGAGAGAGAGAGAGAGAGAGAGAGAGAGAGAGAGAGAGAGAGAGAGAGAGAGAGAGAGAGAGAGAGAGAGAGAGAGAGAGAGAGAGAGAGAGAGAGAGAGAGAGAAAGACAGAGATAAAGAAAGAGACAGGACAGACCAACAGATAATACAGAGTTAAACATGAGGTAGCAGGAGACATCATACAAGAGAAGGTGATAGTGGTAGTGGTGGTGGTGGTGGTTGAAGGGAGGTGGGGGGGCGGTGCTGGACCATGTGAAGGGGGTGGGGGGTTGTGGAGGGTTAAAAGGGAAAGGGAGGTGCCAAAAAAAGACCTCGTGCAATCTACTTATGGGAGGGACATTAGAGAGGTGCGTCTTATACGGTGCAAAAGTTCACTGCCCTGTATGTTTTCCCTCTTCTTCTTCTTCTTCTTCTTCTTCTTCTTCTTCCCCTTGAGGTCACTTTGTTGTGTGTGTTCGGCGTTAAAATGACCCAGGTGAAGTAAATGCGAGTCTCGGCAAGGCAACACATGTAAAACACGCGGGGTTTTGTTTGGTCTGTACGTATGTATAATATAAATTGCTCTATGTATTTTGATTTGCCGTCAACTTGCCGTCGATAGTAAGACAGTTGTGAGCTATTGTTCCGAAGGTTTGTTCTGTAGAGCTTTCAGTGGAACAAAGAATGATACATGAACTTAGAAAAATAATGGAAGTCATTGTTTTTTTTGTTTTTTTTTGTTAATACTACCACGTACGTTAGCAGTGAAACAGACGACTGAAAAGACGAAAAAATAAGGAAAAGTGTTTGTATCTATGTTTTCTTGACCTGTTGAAAAGGCAACGTTAGTATTTGCTTCTTGGTTTATGTTTTGCATTCATTTGATTTACTTTGACTGAGTTTGATTTGGTTATGAATCTTGAAGGAAGAAAAGCCATCATTGAAAAGTGGCCTCTCTCTCTCTCTCTCTCTCTCTCTCTCTCTCTCTCTCTCTCTCTCATAGCAACATCCACCACCACCACCACCACCACCATAATGAACACGTGTACAAAATTCTCGTCGCTGTCACGCTCCAAACATTTGAACCTCCACGTACGGTCTTTATGAAGCGAGCCACTGTGGCCTTGAG
>NC_087165.1:3716011-3731011 GCF_035594125.1 Scylla paramamosain
TAGTGGTGGTGAAAGGTAGTGGAAGTGACGACGGCTATAGTATTAAAAGTAGTAGTAATAATAGTAATGGTGGAAGTGTTGTTGTTGGTGGTGGTGGTGGTGGTGGTAGTGGTGGTGTGTGAGCTGATAGCAACACCTGCACGTGAAAGATTGTTCTCTGAGAAAATGAAGGGAGATGTAGAGGAGGAGGAGGAGGAGGAGGAGGAGGAGGAGGAGGAGGAGGAGGAGGAGGAGGAGGAAGGCATTCACCTCACATCTACCATTACTGAGGATGAAGGAGAGAGCGTGGAGGAGGAGGAGGAGGAGGTGAGGAGGAGGAGGAGGAGGAGGAGGAGGAGGAGGAGGAGGAGGAGGATGGGAAGAAAGAGATGGGGGGGGAAGGTGAGGAGAATAACAATTACGATGATGGGTAGGGAGGAGGAGGAGGAGGAGAAGGATATGGAGAGGAGAGGAGGAGGAGGAGGAGGAGGAGGAGGAGGAGGAGGAGGAGGAGTAATGAAGGGGAGGGCAGACTAAGATATTACGGAAAATGATCTATCGCCCATATTAAGATACGGGGGCGGAAGACTAATTGTTACGCAAAACCTGGGTGTGAGAGAGAGAGAGAGAGAGAGAGAGAGAAGAGAGAGAGAGGAGAGATGAGGAGAGAGAGAGAGAGAGAGAGAGAGGAGAGAGAGAGAGAGATGAGAGAGGAGAGAGAGAGAGAGAGAGAGAGGAGTAATAAACAGAAAAGACGAGAAACAGAAAAGGCAACTTACAGAAAGATATACTGGGAGAGAGAAGTGGAGAAAATAACAAGAAAAGAAAAGAAAAAGGAAGAAACGAAAGAAACGAGGGAAGAAAGAAAAAAAAAATAGATGAGTGAGCTTGTAAAATAAAAAAATAAAAAAAGAGGAGGAAAAGGAGAAATATGAATGGACAAACGAAAAGAAAAAGAAGTCATAAATGAGAGAGAGAGAGAGAGAGAGAGAGAGAGAGAGAGAGAGACGAGAGAGAGAGAAGAGAGAGAGAGAGAGAGAGAGAGGGAGGGGGGAAAAATATCCGCGCCAAACACCGCCAAAAATATCTACGTGGGGCACCAGGAAAAGAGTGGGTGGTGGCCCTCGGAGTTCAAAAAAGGCGTCAAAAAATTAGCATAACAGCGTATGTAGAGTACAGCAGCGTCAGCAGCGAGCGAGCGGCGGCCGGGGGCATGCTGGCCGCCGAAGGGGAGGGGAGGGGAGGGGGGGAGTACCGCGGGCATTTCGCTGGGGCGGGGGCGTGGACCGGGTGCCCTGTGCGCGGCGGGGCGAGCGGGGCGGGGCGGGGCTGTCCGGAACCACCCGTAGCAGAGGTTGAAGGGAGGAGGAGGAGCCGCTCGGTGGTAGGGGGCGGCCGCGGCGGTGGTTGTGGTGATGGTTGGGGGACTGGTAGAGGAGGGCGGAGGAGGAAGAGGCGCGCCGCTGGGGGTAGTGACTCAGACTGTGGGCGCGTCGGTGATGGTGGTGTTGGTGGAGGTTGTGGAGGTGGTGGAGAAGGGTGGAGGTGGAGGTAGTAGTAGTAGTGGTGGTGGTGGTGGGCAGGTGTTTACCGTCTTCGCCGTAGCTTACCTGCCCTGAGACCCAACTGGACTTATGACACGCCGCCATCATCATCATCATCATCATCATCAACAAACAACAACAAAAACAACAACAGCACACAAGGAGAAAGCGAAAAGGAAGATGAAAGACAGTGACACACACACACACACACACACACACACACACACACACACACACACACACACACACACACACACACACACAGATACATAAATACACTTGCCTATAGAAAAAAAAAAAAACAATATTGAGAGCAAGTAAACATCAATAGTGAAAATGAATAACATTAGCTAACAAGAAGAACAACAAACTACAACAGCAACTATTACTATTGCTACTATTTCAACACCGTAAACAAGAGACTAGTATGACAGCTACAAAAATTACATCTATGAGACAGCGTCCGCGCGCGCACACACACACACACACATACACACACATACACATACGGTAAAATTTTCATCTATCTTGAAAGAGTCAGAACTTCTAAACATTATATCAGAATTTACAATAGAGAGAGAAAGAAAAAAAAATCATTACACCACACACACACACACACACACACACAGAGAGAGAGAGAGAGAGAGAGAGAGAGAGAGAGAGAGAGAGAGAGAGAGAGAGAGAGAGAGAGAGAGAGAGAGAGAGAGAGCGCGCAATGGTGGTGGTGGTGTTGATGATAGTGTAAGTGGTGAGGAACAAACTGAATAAGTAACAAAAAATTATGATAAAGAGTGACGCGTAGTTGAGAGAGAGAGAGAGAGAGAGAGAGAGAGAGAGAGAGAGAGAGAGAGAGAGAGAGAGAGAGAGAGAGAGAGAGAGAGAGACGAAGGAATGAATGAAGTAGAGAGGGCTGGAGAAAATGAAAGGAAGTAAGAAATGGAAGGAAGGAAAAGAAGAAAGAAAAAAAATATGAAGAAAGGAAGGAAAGTAAACAAGAAACTCATACATAAAGAAGACGTAGCTGAGAAATAAAGTGCTGCAGCATCATAATAACTCTACAGAAAATGGTATGTAGTTAGGAGCGACGGAATCTTTGTTAAAATGCCACTAGAATCACAAACACATCCCTGAAACCCCCAATAACTTCCTCTTGTGCCTGTTAAAAGTAAGTAAACCAAAGCGTCGAAGCGTTTAAGAATGTGACCCGTGGATGACACCCCTTATTAACTAAACCTTCTGGTCACTCTTGAGAATTTTTTTTATGATTATATACGAGGTGTCATGGGTGTCTTTCCTACTGACAGTGTAGAATTATTACACTATCACTGGAATCATGAAAACCTCCTTGAAAACACCAGCAACTTTCACTAGAGGTTGTTTAGAAAAAAAAAAAAAAACTTGGGCCTGTTAAAAGTAGATAAGACAGAACACCACAACGTTTTGGTTCAAGTTCCATAAATTACTTCTCTTCTAACTGTTATTCTTAAACGTTCTGGTCTCTCGTGAGGATTTTTTTTTTTTGAAGGCCACGGAGATGATTATATGATCTCTCATGGGTGTCTTTCCAACTAACAGTGCAGAAATCTTATCAAATCATCACAGGAATCATGAAAACTCTCTTGAAAATTCCAGTAGCTTTCAACTAGAGGTTGTGTAAAGTAGTCACGATGAGGTGCCAAAGTTGTTTCAGAGTACGAAGGAATGGGAATGAATGGGAATGAGGGCCCTCTGGAATGGTGAATAAGTTAAGAACACAGACTGGAATAATGACTTGGAATTATACACAACAATATGGAATGGGAATCTGGAATGGAAGTAATGGCAGTGTGTTGTGGGAGTAAAGACAATCTGGAATGGGAGAATGAAAACAATGTGAATCTGGAATAGGAACGTTTCTTGCTAGGAATACAAAATTAGGAATGGATATTTCAGTGTAATTAATTTTCAGGAATGGGAACTTTGCTCAGGAATGGGATTTTTTTTTGTGAGGAATATATCTTTTTTTTTTTTTTTTTTGTTAGGAAAGGGGATTTTTGTGTTAGGATAGAGGTTGAGGTTTACCCCTAGAAAGGCTATTGAGGGTGTAATTGCTGGGGCTCAATATTTTCAAGTATTTCCTTCGTCTTCCCTCGACAACTTTTTACAGTCTCTAGTGGAAGATGTGTTTCTTTTTTTCAATGTTATTTATTTATTTATTTATTTATTCTTCATGATCCCTTTAATGGTTTAACTGGAATTCTGCATCGTCAGTGAGGAAAGACACACGAGTCCCAACCAGACACCTGTGCAGTCCGCCACTCTTGTGCTGCACGGCGAACTGAACTGTTGTTATGGAGGCATCGCCAAGAACAGTGTTACCAGTATAGACCACAGGAAATGAAACTGATTGATTTGATTTATGGCGCAGCAACGGTAAAAATAATAAAAATCACTAATAATGTGAATATATAAAAGGAAATAGGATGAACCAGCAAAAAGAATAGGGAGGATAATAAGAAAAACATGACTAATTGATGATAATCATAATGATGATTAAGTTTATAATGGTGATAATGAAGAAGAGGGATAATGATGATGATGATGATGATGATGATGATGATGATGATGATGATGATGATGATGATAATGATGATAATAATAATAGTAATAATAATAATAATAATAATAATAATAATAATAATAATAATAATAATAATAATAATAATAATAATAAAATGATAATGGAGCAAAAACAAAAACAAAAAAAACATGGAAGAAGAGGAGGAGGAGATGCGAACAAGAAGAACAAGAACAGAAAAAAAAACATACACAAAAAAATAAAAGAGAAAAAAAGAAGGGAGACCACCGAAGAAAAGATGAAGATGAATAATAATAAGAAAAGAAGAAAAGAAGAAAATTATGATGATGAAAAGACGAAGAAGGAGAAGAAAAAAAAAACGAAGGCGAGAAATTTCACAGACCACAAATGTAAACAGGAAAAAAGATGAGCAGCACAGCGAAGAAAAAAAAACAAAAAAAGACAGGAAGGAAAAGAGGATGAAGAGAAGACGGTGGAGGAGTGAGGGTTGGTAGGAGAGAAGGGCATAGGAGGGAAAGGAGGAAAAGAAGGAGGAGGAAGACAAGACGCTGGGAACGGGAATGAGGGCAGGTGTGGGAGAAGAGCGCAGGAGGGGGGAGGGCGCCACTTACCGGACACAGTGAGCGGAGGGTTGATGCGCGCGTCGGCATAGCGGCGAGGGCGGGCGAAGCGAGCTCGAGCGAAAATCTTGAGCACCAGACAGATGAGGGCAGACAACATGGACAGCGCCAGACCGAGGCCGAGCAGTGTGGGCACGTCCGCCTTCAGGGACTCCAGATCTGCGAACGCCAGGAATTATGGGCAGAAGTTCAAGTGGTGATACTGAGACAGGCAGAGGCCCGTATTCAGAAACACTTTGCTTTCTCAGCACGAGTATTTTCAAAGGCCACAGAGATGATTAGCTAGGTTCTCAAGAATGTTTCTCCTGTTAATAATGAAGAAATCTTGTTGATCTATCACTAGAACAATAAAAAAATAAAATTAAAATAAATAAATAAAAAAAAACCGTGTAACTTTGTCTAAAGGTTTTTGAATATACTCGAAGTGTGGCGCACAAGTGTTTCAGGATATGGTCCAGAGACAGAAACCATAATGGAAGGCAGCGGTAACCGCGAGGAAAGAGAAGTCACTGAAGTATGGCAGATCTGCGAATACCAGGAATTATGGACAGAAGTTCAAGTGGTGATGCTAAGACTGGCAGAGAGAGACAGACGCTACAGTGAAAGGCAGCGGTCTCTGCGAGGAAAGTGAAGCCACTGGATTATGGCAGACGGTGGCAAAGACAGGTTCTGAGGATATTTTCAGTAGGAAGAGAACACAGAGAGCGTGGTTAGTAAGAATTTGTGTCCCTAAAGTTTGTTTTCGTACTCGCAGAGGGGGGAGAGAACAAGGAACACGAGGTACTTACTGTGATGTGTTATGATGTGTTCTTTGGGTGTTAGTCAAGGGAAGAGCGTGAAGGAGAGTGAATGAGTGACCAGACAGTCGATGGCAATGGGCGAGCTGAGGGTAAGGAAGTGTCTCCAGAAGAAAAATACAGAGAAGACAGTGGAAGGAAAGAGGAAAAGAGGAGGGAACAACGAGAAGGATTAATAGATCACATGAAAATGTGGAGTTCACATGAAGAACGATAAAAAGCGCAGACACACACACACACACACACACACACACACACACACACACACACACACACACACACACACACACACACACACACACACACACACACACACACACACACACTCTCTCTCTCTCTCTCTCTCTCTCTCTCTCTCTCTCTCTCTCTCTCTCTCTCTCTCTCTCTCTCTCTCTCTCTTCCACACACACTCACCAGGGAAGCAAACTTTGGGGATGCTGAGTCCCTCGATGTATCTGAGTTCATACTTCTCTTGACACTGGCACTGAGAGCGGTTGTTGCCCTCCTCCTGGCACATGGAGTTGGCGTCGTAGTATTGGCATTGGTCGTGGTGGAAACAGGGGGTTCCCAGCAAGGCCCCTGCAGACACCAGGAGACGTGTGAGTACTGGCAGTGCCGGCGCCGGTTGGTGATGGTGGTGTGTTTCGAGTTACTAGTGTTCCATCATGTGTTTTGTTGTGTGTGGTGTCTCTCAAATTTGTGCTTTAATCTTGGATCAGATAACTAGACCATTCTGTTATGCTTAATGGAGAAATCATAGCAGGCAAAGGCTTAACAGTATACACACAAACACACACACACACACACACACACACACACACACAGTCCATGCAGTCAGCGAAGTTGTCTTCAATACAATGCTAACACACAACATTGCACTTTGAGATGTGTGAATTATATGTATGTTCTTTTTTACAGTAGGTAAAAGTTGGTGCTACTGCATTCATCCTATTGTATGTGTATTGATAACACGTGAATTCAGGGAAGGTGAATTAAGAGAAAATAGGAAGTAAAATAAGTTGAAACCGCTATCAGAAAAAAATTACTTTTCATTCATCTCTAATTTATTGATGTACCTACTTCTCTAACCGTCTACCTACTTATTTGTCAATCTATGCGTCTATTATCTATCTCCCTATCTGTGTATGCATGTATCTCTCTAAATCTATATATATCTATGTTTTTTTTCTACTTATCTAAATAAATTTAGATCTAGATACATAGATAGATAGATATATAGATAGATAGGTAAGTAGGTAGGTAGACAGATAGATAAACAATAAGAATAGTAATAGTGCATGAAAGTGAAGCAGTAGTCATAGTGGTGGTGGTGGTGGTAGCAGTAGTAGTAGTAGTAGTAGTAGTAGTAGTAGTAGTAGTGGTAGTAGGAAAAGCAGCAGCAACATCAGTCCCACCTTTGGCACATAGCTGGTCGTTGATGGACACAGGGTGGTAGGAGTCACACATGCAGGTCTTGGTCTTGTTGCTGCATACCGTGTTGGTCCCGGGGCCGCAGCGGCTCTCCACGCAGGGGTCGCCCAGCCCCCCGCCCTCTGCACAGGAAAAGAGACACAGGTTAACAATGAAGGGTAGCTTGATCACACACACACACACACACACACACACACACACACACACACACACACACACACACACACACGAAGGTGACACTAGATAGGTAACTAAGAAAGTCCTTGCCGTTCTTTAAGTCATAAGAGAAGACGTGATCACTGACGCGCAAATGAGTGCATCACATGCCGGGAAAGCGGAGGGGGTGGAGGTATAGATATCACTCTGGACCAAGGACGGTGCGTCGCGCAGACGCACACAGCCACACACACGTCACAGCTCGACCGAGGCGAGGAAACATGGAGGTGTCTAAGCAGCTCGTTCGGGGTTGTCTACTTAATGACTTTAAAGTGGATTTATCCGCAGCTGCATCAAGTCGCCGAATACGTCAAGTACTTGGGGATAATGCTGTGAGTGAACGCACCGCCAGGCATTGGTTCCAGAAGTTCAGGTCGGGTGATCTGTCCTTTTGTGATGAACCCCGCAGTGGCGGGCCACAGGTCCTGATGATGAGGCCTTGAAGGCGGCCATAGTGGAGGAGAGCAGCCAAACTTGTGGTGAGTTTGCTGAACGCTTCCAGCTTTCTAACGAAGCAGTCAGACTTCATCTGCATTTAATAAGGAAGGCGTACAAGTTGAGCAAGTAGGTACCTCACAGACTGTCGGAACCCAACAAGCAACGAGTGACAGCCTGTTTCTCGTTGCTTTCTCGGCACCACAACGTACCCATATTTAAATGATCGAGTGCTCACCAGTAACGAAAAGTGGATCCTGTATGACACTCCCAAGCGTGCTGGACATTGCTTGTCACCACGGGACCCTGTGCCTCACATCCTGTATGACACTCCCAAGCGTGCTGGACATTGCTTGTCACCACGGAACCCTGTGCCTCACATCGCAAGAGCGCCTCTACACCCACGCAAGATAATGCTTTGTGTCTGGTGAACTACTTGATAGGTGGTGCACTATGAGGTGCTACCAACAGACCACACCATCACTGCGGACCTTTACTCGGGGCAGCTGGAACGTGTGCAACAGGCACTGAAGCAGAAAAAGCCAACATTGGTTAATCGCAGGGGTATACTGTTTATTCATGACAATGCCAGGCGTCATGTGACGCAGGTGGCCAGGGATACCATACAGCGACTTGGCTGGGAGATATTGTGTCATCCAGTACTCCCCAGACCTTACGCCAACAGATCACCACCTCTTCGATTCCCTGGACAACTACCTTCGTGGGCAACACTCACAAAATTTTTTCCTTCAAAGGCGCCTGATTTTTATTGCCAGTGCATTGCGCATCTGGACTCTGGAGGCTCGTTGGCAAAAGCTTGCCGATGGGGATTACTTTCAAGGATAACGGGATGTCAAATTTGCTGTATGTCTTTTCTTTCCTAGGAAATAAAAAAAAAAAAAAAAATGTAAAGAATCGTTTAGTTACCGGACTTGTATTTGTGATAAAATGTAATGGGGAAAGAAAAGATCAAGAGATATGGTAGATGTAACAGCAGTCGTACAAAGACGGTTGATACAAGGAAACAAAGAGTGGGAATGTGTGTAGATACATCGCAATGGAAGACGCTAGAAGGAGTACATGAAGGCCAGGAGTGAGATGAAGTGAAAAAAAAAAAAAAAAAAAACGTTGTTAAGAAAAATATGCACATAATTAACGCAATGATATTGATAGAAAAACGAGTTTGAGGACTGGCTGATGTAACAAGCGAGATGAAGGGAGAAAGGTGTGTGCCGTGTGGTAATGAATGACGGATTGCAGTCAGTCTTTATAACGAGAGAGGAATTTCTGGAACCTGAGATATAAGGTGAAATTCAGATGAGTGAAAGAATTCCTAATTAATGAGAAGGTGATGAGCGTGATGAGCTAGTGAGTCTACGGGGAAGACGACTCGACCACACTGACGGCTGGCAGCGCTGCGTTACAAGGCGTGTTCAAATGTTACCTTTGGCCCGTATTCTGAAACGCTTTGCTCTCTCACCACGACTATTTTCAAAGCCCACAGAAATTGTTAGAAGGATTCGCAAGTGTTTCTCCTGTTGATAATGTAGAAATCTTGCTAATCTGTCAATAAAACCGCAAAAACGCCCTTAAAAATTCGTGTAATTTCAAGTAGAGCATTTTTTTGAATGTGGTAAGGTGCGGCTCAGAAGTGGTTCAGAACATGGTCCTATCAGCAACTCCCTGCATCCATGACACGTGCCACGAGGCTGAACGAAATCGAGTACAAATCTTGTCTGTAAGGAAGCGACAGAGAACATGCTGAAATACAATCTGGCGTCCAAAAAACCAGTGTAATTTGATAATTTTAGAAGAAAGCTGTTAAAAAGATGAGCAAGATTAGGAAGAATATAATGTGATGCCAGTCCACTGCACTTCTACAGGAATTTGGCCATGCAAGTTATCTGAAAAAGTAAAAGTGTCAATGCTTGTACCTTCAATAGTCTGGCGGTGCGGGTCACTCAAAAAGGAGAGTTTCATTGTTTGTACCTTCTTGGGAGATTTGACAACGTGAAATTGCTCAAGTTGCAGAAAAGAAAGAGAAAGAATACATTCGATATTAAAGTTTCAAGCAGTGAGGGGAATGAAAAAAAAGTGAGGGGAGAAAGCAACTCTTGAGGAATAACGAAGACTAATGCATAAACTCAACAGACGACGAAGCACTAGACTTTCACATTCAGATATTGAGATGGACTGATCATATTCAATAACTTAGAGGTGATAGTAGTGCAAACATGGCAGTTCTTAGATAATACAGCGAGCGACGCAAGTGTTCGAGTAATAACGAGACGTCAACCAGTCACGTGTGTCACTTGTCCCCCCTGTGTGAAGGCGGCCGTGTTAGGATCTAGTTTCCCTTATTTTCACTGGATTTTAGCATACATTACAACGATAGCCTCTTATACCTTTACTGTGTCCATCACATATAACTACATGTTCTCTGCCGACCTGTTCTATTTCATCTTAAAGGTGTTTTCACTGGTAAATTCTGCAACACTCATATTCTGTTTTCTATATATTCCAATGACAAAACATCCTTCAGGAGACAGGCATCGGCAGGCCTTTTCAAACTGGTTCTTCACGTTTTGGAGATTTTACCCTATTAACTTTTTTTATTATTATTATTATTATTTATTTTTTTTAGAGAGCGGCCATAAAGCGGAATAAGTTTCCAAATTTTGCTCCCGGAGCTTGGTGAGTCTCCCCTCTAGGCCGGAAAAATGAAGGCTGAGAGGCAACATCAGCCAGGTAAACACACACACACACACACACACACAGTGGATGGGGGGAGGATCACCGCTAACACGTACGACGAAAACAACCATAAAGAACTTGAAATTTGTCCCAAAAATTATTAACTTTGCTACGTGTGACTGCAGCCACCGCCCTCACTCCCACACCAACCTCGCGCGCCCCCGACCAAGACTGCAGCCCCTCCCCAGGCCATGGTTTATAATCCATCATTTTTATCCCCCAGAATCAAATTAGCCCTACACCTGGACTGGACAGGGCTGGACTACCAATCAGCGTCCTGGAGCCATCACACTTCAGGTGAAGGTCTAAAGAAGCAAGGTTTGTTTACACTGGCCACCCTCGTCCCTAAAGAGTTGTGACATTTGTGACGTCATTAAGGTACTCTCGCGAATTATTCCCCATAGGAAATACAAGGGACACGCTATAATTGCTTCTCTTAACTAGCAATAAGTCATAAATTTGAAGGTATCATCGGAAAACTTATTTTTCCGATGATACCTTCAAATTTATGACTTATTGCTAGTTAAGGGAAACAATTATAGCAATTTATCTGTTGTGGTACAGAAGAGTGGATTCGGAAAAGTTTCGAGATATTATTAGGGGAAGACTGCCGCCCAGCACATAATCTCTTGCTAACCATTTGACTGCTAATGGAACTCTAACACACACATTGAATTCGAACAACCAAGATCAATTTTAACAAATAAGAAACAGAACTACAACAGACAATAAAAGACTAATCAAATTTCTCCTTTACTGTCAGTCATCTTTCAAAATCATACTCTAAACTTCCACTTTTCTTTCTGTATTTACATCCAGATCCCCTTGATGAATCAGTGCTAGAACGGAACCACATAACGAAGAACTCTGATTTGGCATTTGGGAACCGCTATCCCCAAATGAATGTCCTTCCTAACCTCGCACTGTGGCCAGGATTCGAACTTGTGTGACTGAGGACTTCTCGTCCCACATCTGCGTGCTGTATCACTGTTGAAGTTTATAATCTAAACTTCCACCATCAGAACATAAGAAAATAAGGAAAGCTACAAGAAGCCATCTGACCTACATGTGGATGTCTCTGTATGACACATACATACCTATTTCCACCTGTCATCTTCATCCATAAATTTGTGTAATCATCTTTTAAAGCTCCTTAATGATTCAACAACCAATAACCTTACTACTGAGGCTATTTCATTCATCTACCATCTAATTTAAGAGACAATTCCTTCCTATCTCTTTTTTAAATAATTTTATCAAGTCTGAACCCATTATTTCTTCAAACTTAATAAAAGTAGATTAAAAAAAAAAGAGATGGGAAGGAATTGGTTCTCAAATAGAGGGATAAATTAATAGTATTTTATTAAGCTTAAGGAGAACGAAAAATAACAGTGCCTAGCAAATGGAAGAGTTAAAGACTACACTTGTTCATAAAAAAAATAAAAAAAGCAGCCAAGGTCCTACAGAATCTTGGTGCGTTACCATCCCTACCACGCCACCCACGCCTGCTATCCACCACCGCAGAGGCACCGAGACGGGGAGGCGCCAGAAGGAGAAAGAGGGAGAGAAGGAAGATATTAAATAGGACAACCATAAGAAGAGAGAGGCAAACAAGAGAGAAACGAGAACCAGGATAAAACAAAGAAGTATCGGAGGAAGGGAAGAGACATTAAGTAGAGGAACAAATATCAAGAAGTAAAAGGGAAAACCAAAGAGGAATAAGAAGCAGGGTAAAACAAAGCAATAGAAGAGGAAAAGATAAATATTAAGTAAAAGGACAACAATAATAGGGAAAAGGGAAACAGAAAAGGAACGATAAAGAAGACAAAACAAGTAGTACATTTAATAGCCACCCTGGGAAACTGTATACATTCTCATATTCCTGAATGTTGACCGAGTTTAGCACCCTAGCATTGCCCCGCGGTGCTCCCTCAAACTTTCTGTTCCCTTCCTCAATGAATTTATGCAACTTTACTTTGGCGTTTCAGAGAGAGAGAGAGAGAGAGAGAGAGAGAGAGAGAGAGAGAGAGAGAGAGAGAGAGAGAGAGAGAGAGAGAGAGAGAGAGAGAGAGAGAGAGAGAGAGAGAGAGAGAGAGAGAGAGAGAAGAGAAGAGAAGAGAAGAGAAGAGAAGAGAAGAGAAGAGAAGAGAAAAGAAAAGAAGAGAAGAGAAGAGAAGGATAAGAAAGGAGAGGAAAGGAAAGAAATGAAAAGGAGGAGGGCAAAAAAGAGAAGAGGATAGGAAAGGAAAGACGAGGAAAGGAGAGAAAAGGAGAGGAGAGAAATATGGAAGAGAAAGATACGAAAACGAAGAGGACGAGGACAAAGATGACGAGGAGGACGAGGCGATACATCCTACGTACTGTATTAACGTCACGCTCTTTGACAGATCCGTGGTCATTGCCTCACGCCCACGAGCCACACGAGAGATCACGCCCTCCACTCAGGTCAAGGCTTCCCTCCCTCTTTCATAGCAACGTCACCACGAGCTATAAGGTAACGCGGACAGAAAGTTGTATTATCGTACGTCTGGCACCCTCCCCGCCAGCACAGCGTTTGAACCCGTCCATGCGGTACGCTTTAGGAATATTTATCACTACTAATTATTTATCACCATTAATAATATATATAGAGAGAGCATTTACTTTATTATCTAACACTTTGAATTGACTGTAATTATCGGTATTTGCCATTGCTACCTATTATTGTTAACGGTGATGAGTATTTTTAAACCGTATCGCTTTTAAAATTCCATATATTTGCCTTCAGAAAGGCTAACTAGACTGTCTTGAAAATCCAGCACCAGATTAATCATGCACAAATACTAGTGGTCAATAAATGTTTTAAAGGTTTCAAACCGTCTCAGATGTTTCAAGTGCACTGGTTTGGACACACTGATGACGGGTAGGCTTGCCAGAGTTCGATGATGCAACTTTCAGTCCTCGTGACCGAGATTAATGTACTCATTTACCGACGGCAGGGAAGGACAGCTGCCACAGAGAAAGAGGACTGCTGCACCTCGACACCTGCACGTCAAGGGGCACTTCTTCGGAACACATTGCAAGGCGAGGCAGGCCACCAGTGTGCCACAAGAGGACTGAGTAGTAACAAGCCATGCGAAGAAAAGAATGACGTTGAAAGGAAAACCATGAGTCAATGAATTAAAGAAGTGAAAAAAAAGAAAATTAGAGAGCAATGTTCAACTTTTTTTTCATCTTAAAACATAAAGGGGGGAAAAAAAAAAGATGGAACTCTCCCAGAATACAAGAAGAGGCTGCTGGTGAAATTTTGATAAGGTGCGTGCACACACACACACACACACACACACACACACACACACACACACACACACACACACACACACACACGAGCAAAAAATAAAACAACCAAAATAACAAGTTATTATAAAAATTGCAATGATAACGATGATGATGATAATAACAGTAATAATGATGATGATGATGATGATGATGATGATGATGATGAAAATGATAACGAAGATAATAATAACTAATAATAATAATAATAATAATAATAATAATAATAATAATAAAATAATAATAATAATAATAATAAATACAATCATAAAACATTAATTTCCATATTAAGCAGGATAAAGTTTTCGACGAGAGAGAGAGAGAGAGAGAGAGAGAGAGAGAGAGAGAGAGAGAGAGAGAGAGAGAGAGAGAGAGAGAGAGAGAGAGAGAGAGAGAGAGAGAGAGAGCATTCACTTAGGTCAGGTTTATTAAGTTGGATCGATGGTTGGATAAGGCATCATCAGATTAGGTTAACCAGGGTGTTTAAGTTGTATCGATGGTTAGGTTAGGTTAGGCTAGTTTGTGTCGATAGGTAAGTTAAATTAGGTTAAGTCAGGTGCGCTGTGTCGATAAGTAGGTTAGGCCAGGTAAGTTGTGTCGATGGCTGGTTAGATTAGATCGATAGTTAGGCTAGGTTAGGTTATCTTAAGTCAAACATCATATCTAGTACCAAGTAAGGAATTCGCCTCTTCTCGCCCTTTGACAAAATAATTACAGTCTGACACCATTTTTAGCAGCCCTCGACAATTTCAGTTAACAAAAGTAAAACAACCGGCACTGCAAGATTCGGGACACAGGATCACCCGCTTTGCTGTCTGGGAAGCTTTTCAAAACTGTGCTCTAAACTTGCGCCAAATATTTCATGAGCTCTTTTCACGGCTTTGTTAACATCCAGAGCACTGTTTGCATAGACACACAGAGATGAGAGAGAGAGAGAGAGAGAGAGAGAGAGAGAGAGAGAGAGAGAGAGAGAGAGAGAGAGAGAGAGAGAGAGAGAGAGAGAGAGAGAGAGAGTTCATGAAGGTAATTTTGCTTCTTCTATGGTAAAGAAGTATTTTAAGAGACTGTACTACAAAAATATGTAACTAAAAAAGTTGTACGTGATCGTGAGAGAGAGAGAGAGAGGAGAGAGAGAGAGAGAGAGAGAGAGAGAGGAGAGAGAGAGAGAGGAGAGAGAGAGAGAGAGAGAGAGAGTGCTGTAAATTGATTGAGTTTTTACACCGCCGCACCAAAAAGACGATATGACTCTGGGCAGGGTTACGAGAGAACACTGGCTCTCCACCACTACCTGCTCCCGCCATCCAGCTGATGCGGCCCGGGCATCGAACCCT
>NC_087165.1:3738511-3746011 GCF_035594125.1 Scylla paramamosain
TGCACCTGTCAAGTGTAAAACAAATTGGCATCAAAGCTGTCAATCAGCTCAAGGGGAAATATGACCGGCATTTTTTCCCTACTTTTTACGGAATTCTGTTAATATCTTCTTAATGTAAGAGGAGCAATGGCCAAGGGCAACAAAAATTGAAAAAAAAAAGGCCCAATCGAGTGCCAGTTCCCAAAATGAGGTCAAAAGCTTTATAAAAAAAATGTGTCTTGAAACTCTTGAAAATAGTTCAAGTCATAGGAAGAAGGAAATACAGAAGCAGGCAGGGAAATCCATAGTTTACCAGAGAAAGGGATGAATGATTGAGAATACTGGTTAACTCTTGCATTAGAGAGACGGACAGAATAGGGATGAGAGAAAGAAGAAAGTTTTGTGCAGCGAGGCCACGGACGGAGGGGAGGCATGCGGTTAGCAAGATCAGAAGAGCAGTTAGCGTGGAAATAGCGGTAGAAGATAGCAAGAGATGCAACATTGCGGCGATGAGAGAGAGGCTGACGACAGTGAGTTAGAGGAGAGAGTTGATAAGACAAAATGCTTTCGATTCCACCCTGTCTAAAAGAGCGGTATGAGTGGAACCCCCGCCTCCCCCCCCCCCATACATGTGAAACATACTCCATACATGGACGGATAAGTCCCCTGTACAGAGTTAGTATTTGGAAGGGGGAAGAGTGGGGGATGAGAAAAACTGGTGGAAACGACTCAGAACATCTAACTTCATAGAAGCTGTTTTAGTTAGAGATGAAATGTGAAGTTTTCAGTTTAGATTATAAGTAAAGGACAGACCGAGGATGTTCAGTGTAGAAGAGGGGGACACTTAAGTGTCACTGTGGAAGAGGAAATAGTTGTCTGGAAGGTTGTGTCGAGTTGATAGATGGAGGAATTCAGTGTTTGAGGCATTGAACAATAAGTTTGTTCTGCTCCAGTCAAAAATTTTAGAGAGCTCTAAAGTCAAGCGTTCTGTTTCTCCCCTAAGTGAGCTGTTTTCTTCCTGAAGGGTTGGACGTCTTTGAAAAGACAGAAAAGTGCAGGGTGGTATCATCAACGTAGGAGTGGATAGGACAAGAAGTTTGACTTAGTTTATTGATGAATAACAGGAGGAGAGTGGGTGATAGGACAAACCCTGAGGAATATCACTGTTAACAGACTTAAGATAAGAACAGTGACCGTCTGCCACAGAAGCAATAGAACGGTCAGAAAGGAAACTGCGGGAAATGAAATGCTTCTCCAGCCTTTCCTTCAACAGACGGACCTTAGTGGAGCTACAGTGCATGAAATATCAATGTGACTCGATAGCAAAAGTATCACCCACTCACTGAAATATACTCTAGTGGTGCCAAATTTTGTCAATTTTGTCACAGGAAGGTACCAAAGGGTGGACGGTCTGAGTAACTGTCCCAGGCCGTGCACGCCAGAATGTGGTGATGACGCAGTGAACGCCTTCAGCATTCACTGAAGCGAGACTGTTTAGCTAGCGACTCTTTCACTGCCAAATTGCAGCAGCCACTAAAGAGGTCGCGGCGAGCATCGGCGCTAACCCCCTTTTAGTGATGTTTTCTGGTCTTTTGTTCCCAAAGCGTAAGAACAGAACGAGCAATAGACCGTTACTCACTCTCGGGCCCATATTCTTAAAGAGTTTCGTCATCTCATAAGGATACTGCTCAAAGGCCACAGTAGAGATTGTAAGTCGGATTCTCATTACTTTTTTTTTTTTCAATAAATGATGAGTGATGATTAAGAACACTGTCCTGGTTTCCTGGCAGCAATTATCCGCGTCAAGATCCTTCGTGAACAGACGATTCCTAAATGCTCTCAAATCTCAAGCATTACACTCAGATCAGCAGTTCACAGTCTTCACCACGAAGCAGACTCGTCAAATCCCAGATTACTTCACCAGAATTGTGATGCTCCTCCTCCTCTTCCTCCTCCTCCTCCCCTTCTTCCTTTTCCTCCTCCTCCACCTCCACCTCCTCCTCCTACTGTTACAACAACAACAACAACAACAACAACAACAACTAGTACTACAACTACTACTACTACTACTACTATAACGATTGCTTCTCCCCCTCCTCCTCCTCTTCCTCCTCCTCCTTGTTCAGACGCCTTACATGAACATACAGGAATGAGTTTCTCTTCCTACAACCGGCTGTTACATTAATAATTGTAGACATGGTGCACAGTTGTATATTTTGTTCTTTTTAGACCAACAAAATGAACTAAATCTTCATATTCGCACAAACCTCATAATATTACTACAACAAACAAGTATAAACAAGTGAAGGTACTTTACGCTCACCAGAATACCTCGAAAATAAATAAAAAAAATATATATGTAAATAAATAAATAAACGTAATCAGCAGTGCCGCTCAGTGAAAAATTCTTATCAACTATTGTTACTATTTTTCTTTTCTTTTTGTTTCAGAGTAGCTTCTTTTCGAATGAACTATAGTAATATATTTTCCGAAGGAGAGACGACGATGATGACGACGACGACGACGACGACGACGACGACGACGACGACGACGACGAGGAGGAGGAGGAGGAGGAGGAGGAGGAGGAGGAGGAGGAGGAGGAGGAGGAGGAGGAGGAGGAGGAGGAAGAAGAGGAGGAGGAGGAGGAGTGTTATAAAGATAGAAAGAGGCAGTAAACGAGATAAAACAAATTAGTTTTTCTTCTGCCATTGCTGCTTCTACAACTACTACCACTACTGCTACTAGCACCACCACCACTACCACCACCACCACCACTACTACCACCACCACCACCACCACCACCATTACGCCAACGACTTCTAGACTATTACCACTATCACCGAGGGCGCTCAGAAATTGAATCGACGGGACCACCAAATATCAATCTTGGCTGGGAACCAACACCGTACACTGCGCACTATTTACATTACAGGCCCGTATTCAGAAATGGTTTGCTCTCTTACCACAACTATTTTCAAAGGCCACAGAGATGATTAGCCAGGTTCTGAAGAATGCTTCTCCTGTTGACAATATAGAAATCTTGTTAATCTGTCACTGGAACAAAAACCCGAGCAGCTTCAACTAGAGCCTTATGAAAATAGAGGTGCGGCGCAGGAATGTTTCAGAATACGGGTCATAGCACTGTCACTGTACACAGCCTACTGTTATACAGGAAAGTTCAGGCATCACATTCTCAAAAGTTTCAGTGTCCTATCATTTTTTTTTTTTTATGCAAGAGGGAACTCTGGCCAAGGGTAACAAAAAGGCTATATAAAAAGGCCTACTGAAAGTGCCAGTCCCCGAAGAATGAGGACAAGAGGGTTATCCAAAATTTGAGGGTAAGTATCTTGAAACCTGTATGTCGTCATAATACCTCAAAGGAAAATGAATAGTTTCAGTAGTGTTTTCATGGTTCTAGTTATAGTTTAACAAGGATTTTGCATCTTCAGGGAGGGAAAATATCCAGTGAAAACCTGCCTGTGGCCTTTGGATATGTGACTGTAGAGCTTATATGAACCCAAAGCATTTCAGAATGTGGAAAATATTGGGGTTTTCAAGAGCAGTTTTAATTATTCTAGTGATAGTTTAATAAGGATTTTGCATCTTCAGGGAGGAAAGGACCCATGTAAACCTGACCTTGTGTCCTTTGAAAATTTACTTCATACGAGCACAAGACGTTTCAGAATGTGGGAGTTATTAGAATTTTTAAGGGGGTATTTAATTATACTAGTGATAATTTAACAAGGCATTTACATCTTTAGGGAGGAAAAGACCCATGAAAACTTGAATTTGTGATCCTTGGAAAGAAGACCTTGTGTATATGATCCCAAGGTATTTCAGAATATGTAAGTCATAAGAGTATTCAAGAGCGTTTCCATAATTTTAATGATTGCTTAATAAGGATATTGCAACTTCAGTGAGGAAAAGGCCACATGAGAACCTGCCTTTGTGACCTTTGGAAGTAGTTCTGATATGACCACAAGATGTTTCAGAATCCAGGAGTTTTCATGCGATTCTTCTTGCACTGGAGTCTGTATTCTCAAACACTTCGCCATTTTATCTCCACTGTTTTTAACAGGCTGCAGTGGAAGTTACAGGAGTTTTTATCTGCTTTTTTTTCTTTTTCTCATCTGAAATCCCTATTCGGGGTTGCTGTTTTTATATAGGGGATTTTCAATAATGAAACAAAGATTCTGCGTTACCAATGAAGAAAAACACCCGTGAGAATACGACTAATCATCTGTAGGTCCATTAACGCTTCCACTGGGAGACGCATTTCTACCAGAATCATAACTTCTTAAACTCCTCTCGTACAACAGTTTCTTGATTAGTCCTCTAGCCTAGAAAACACAAAAATTAACCTCGTATTCTCTCAATATCTCTTTTCTTTGACCATGCTAGTACACTATTGTTAACAGTTTTCTTGAGTCATAGCAAAGGATGACCATTGCTGTAAAATGGCTAAAAATAGTCTGCATGAGAGAATACATGTTCCAGAATGCTGCCGTTTCAGACCAAATTTTACAGTCCCGTGGCGCGCACCCTCAAACAGTCATGTATTTAGAAAAGACAAAATCAACCTTCTATTCCCTCTTCCTTTCTTTTTTTCAGTATATTCATGCTAACAATTACTGCAGTGTTCTGAATGCTAACAATGGACGGCCACAACAGTTAGTAAGTGCCTGTGTCGCCCACCCAGTGTCTCCACCCCCGAACAGAGCGGCAGCATTCCACCAGGGAGCAAAGAACAGCATTTCAACAAGACAAGCACGTGTTGGTCACTTGTAGTGTTGGCGTCCCCTCGCTTCTCCAATGAGTTTAATCCATTCGGTATTGTAAACCATTTCCAAACTGGATAAAATCACGTATTGCTGGTCAGAATTAAATAAAAGAAAGATACAATAGTAGAGAATAAATGCACAGAATTTATTTTTAGCATTTTCAAAAGGATATGGTTTTCAAAAATTCATCTCATTATCCTTATCTTATTACCTTCTTAACCATCATACACAGTTGTAAGGGTTCCTGAGTTTTCTACCTCACTGCTAGGAGTATTTTTTAAAGTTTATCAGTCACATAATACACCAGTGACGAATTTGTAGTGAATAATTACAGAGATTATTTTTGACACCTTGATCACAAAAGGATGTCATCGTAAATTGAAAAAAAGAAAAGGAAAAGAGAGAACAAAATCCTCTAATCCAAAGTATAATAAAAGTAATGCTATGATATAAGTTAACGTTTTACAGACGCTGCAAGGCAAGACCAGTCAAGAGTAAAATAAAATAAATAATACGATAAATAAATACATAAATAAAAATAAGAGAACAACAACATCAACAACAACAATAACAACAATAATAGCATCAATGATAATAATAATAATAATAATAATAATAATAATAATAATAATAATAATAATAATAATAATAATAAGTAAAATAAATATATAAATAAACAACAAAATTAAAGCCATCGTAAACCGCCCGGCTGTTTAAATTCCCAGCAAAATTAATGGTCCAACAAGACACAGGCAGGGACGACGTGATACACATTAATAAAACCTTCCCGCGCGAGACATTATAATTATCGAGCGTCATCCCATTTTCGTCACATCAAATCACGAACAAGCAGCAGACCTGTCTAATCATTCTAAAACACCTGCTGGTCCACAAATCTGCACGCTGGATCGCTTATTGTGGTATGCCTGATTACTCAAATCCGGCGGCGTGGTAAAGACATGATACTTTTAGTGAGTCAAGGAAAGTAACTTATAACTAACAAGCACAGAGCCGGGATATTTTCGATGGCTGGCGTACAGTGATGCCACTCGCTACCCTCCACAAACACTTGGTTACATTTACTGTATAGTATTTATGACTGGCTATTTAGGACCATGTACAGAAATACGAGTAAGTGTCTAAAGGTTGTGAGTGATAACGTCTCGTCTAGCAATGGAAGGGTTGATGTATACTTGCAATCCACAATTTTTAGCCCACTCAGGACGCGGCAGAGATTCAGAAGTGGGCCTTTTTCAGGGCGGAGGCCCATGTTGGCAATCACGAGGCAATGCACGCATGCTCGAACGCACTCCTTATGAATCATTTGTTTGTTTCGTTGAGAGGTGAACCATACATGGCACATGAAGGCCACATCGGTGTCGTTTACACTTATTGGATACTTGTCTGAAAACTGTAACCTGTAAATATATCTAAGTATTACTGGATATGAAACCGAAAAATGGGTCAAACAGGAGTGTGTTTGAGCATGCGTGCGTTGCCCTGTGATAGCCAGCGTGGGCATTCGTTCAAAAAGGCACCATTTTTTAACCTTCGTTTCGTCCGGGTTGGGCTAAACATTGAGGATCGCGAGTGTACATCAACCCTTCCATCGCTAGACAAGACCTAAGCACTTACAACTTTTAGACACTTTCGTATTTTTGTATTATTGCCTCGTCTCTCAAATACTTCTGTAGCTAGAAAAGGCAAAAATCAACTTTCTATTCCCCCCCCTTTTTTTTTTTCATGTATGTCCAAGTTAACAATTACTGCAGTGCTCTGAATGCCAACAAAGGACGGTCACTGCAGTAAAAGGGTTAATAAAAGGATGATCCATGACGTGTGTACCTTCCCAGCGTATATTCAAACGTTTCGGCGTCTTTCTCGAATACTTTTTAAAAGCTCTAGTCTAGTGGAAGTTATTTTCAAGGCTATTTTCGTGGTTTTTGTCATAGTTTAACAAGAACTCTGTACCATGAATGAGGGGAAAAGCATGGAAACCTAAGTAATCATCTATTAATCTCTGCGGTCTTTCAAAATAAGTAGTCCCAATGAAAGAACAAAACATTTAAGAGCATGAAGTGGCTGGCCCGTCGTTACAATATCACTGTTTCTTTCTAATCCACCCTCACGTGCCTATGCAGTACGTAAGGACATAAAATAAGGGAAGCTGCAAGAAGCCATCAGCCCTACACATGGCAACAGAAAAAAAAGAAAATCATAATAAGGTACAATAGTTCTGCATATCAAAAAAAAAAAAAAAAAAAAAGACACCTAGCCTCAAAGAAGTGATTGTCCACACATCTAGCTGACCTGCTTGACTCTTTCAGTGTTATTTGACATGACGTTCCCTAGAAATTAACCACTTTGAGACCATTCATTTTGTGTTACAGCTACTCTAAACACTATACTGGCAACACACTGGAAAATCTATTAATCTCATTCCTTTCCTTTACTTGCAGGTGTACGTAAAGATTATGCACAAAGCCCTAAGTGTTTTGAGTCGCTGAATATCGCAATGGATGAGCTAAACTTGCCATCACCAAGCAGTCTGCGTGTACCATCAAGATATTCCAGCTTCCCGTTATACCTATGCGTGGATATTCATCTTTCAAAAGGTTATACATGTAAGGCTCTCTCTCATGAAATCTACAAATCCAACACGCCAAAGCTTCTCTTTTCAACACATCGCAGCAGACTTTTAGCAATGATACACGAGTAACTGAACGATTATTTAAACTCG
>NC_087165.1:3751011-3808511 GCF_035594125.1 Scylla paramamosain
AGTATTCTTCAGTTTAATATCGGTGTTACTGAGTACCTACACTGAATACCTTGTTTCCATTGTCCGTTATATGAGCTTTATCGAAAATAAATAAATAACCATAATAATAAAATCCAAAATAAAAAGACTACAACATTACATCTCAAGATATATTTTGCAGTGATACAGAATCACTCATGAGGATGGCATGAACATTCAGGAACAAATACAATACAATTTGGGATATAGTCATACCTTATCATCATTATCATCTTTATTATCCTAGCATCCTCCCCATTTTAATCATTTCCTCATTCTCGTCTTCCTTTTTTCTCCTCCTAAATACACTCAATAAATACACTCGTATGCAGTACTCGTACAAAAAAAAAAAGTGAGTGAAAAATGTATAAATACACTGCATAATTTTTTTTTCTTCTTTGCTGACATTATAATACACAATCCTTCAGTTTGTTTTGACTTATGAATGATCCCCGACACGTACAGCATAACATCCTATCTCCTACAGATATTAATCACGTTCTAGTTCTGGCCAGTGGTCATTTAGGTAGTGTCATTTAGCAGCTTAATATTAAACCTCATCGACAATGAGAACACAGAAAATCCTGCCTCCAACACACACAAAAAGCGTCAACAAATCAAAATAATCAACCACCAATAACTAATTAGTATTAAAGTACCCGTCAACAAACCCACTCTTTTTTTTTAAACGAGCAACACACACACACACACACACACGTTGCCAGCCCACAGGCTGGGCAGACGATGGAGTTACATAAAGTGTGAAGTATTGTTTAACTCTTTTATAACTTCACATTTATTTGCATATGCTTCTCTCAAGTACTTGGAATACTCGATACTGAGCAAAAAGCATCGATATTTCATGTACAGAGGTGGTGTGAGAAATGTTGACATTTTAAATCGATACGCAGGAGTTAAGTGATGTAAACAAACAGACACTAAGTCGCCGAGCCCATGTCAAACATCAAGATCAAGCATGGCAAGTGATTTGGCATGTATCGCCATAAGTCAGTCCTGCCTCAATGGTTCGAAGCTGTGTGATTTATACAAACAAGTACCTAAAGAAAAAAAGGCATAACATTACAATTTTCTAAATAGAAATTAGTAATGTGTATGTTAAGTCATGTACCTTAAGATTACAAAAAGGAACTAACTGCTGACCGCTCCATACATCTTGCCATCCCCGTGTGCTCAAGGCCTAGTGTGTGCCCTTTATTACGAGGACAAGATGAGCGAGCCCTGCCCGCCGAGAGGAAACAGCGAGAGTGTGGCAGCGGCTATAATAAGATGTGTTAACTTCTCCGCCATCAAGCACAGGAAGCAGCGGAGGAAGGACCCGCAGCAGACACCCTACATCAATCACCCGATAGGTCTGCTGCTCATAGGGTTTCCTACACATTGCTGGAATTTATATCAATGTTATTTTGGTAGACAGCATCCTCCAGCCATTAAATCCTTATCTATATCATCGTACAGGTCTCGCTATTCTGAGTATTTTTATAGTTGAACTTTTGCCGAAAAGCTGGTAAAAAATTACAGTAACTCCTTACATAACACGCCCCCCCCTTTTCCCAACAAGCTTGAAAGACCTGTGGGAAATGAGATTTTTTAGGGGGAAAGGATGCGAAGGGTGAAGTTTTATGGTTGGGGAAGCCAAATTAGGGCAAATTTGGACATTCGTGAAAAAGTCTAAGGAGCAGACGACATGGTTTAACAAGTGGGGAAATTTTTAACCTAACTGTGGGGGCTTCGCTGTCGCATGGACCCTCCTTAAAAATACTAACCTAACCTAGCATTACCTAACCTAACCGGTATGTACTGCAGCAGTCACAAACTATTCCTTACAGCTGGCATTTGAAATTGTCATATACTAAGAAAAAAGATCCATTAACACTCACCAAGTGAGGAAATAATGGCAAACTTCAAGGTTTTGAAGATGAAAGCTGCCATTTTCAAAGGCATATCAAGAAACATAGCTCAAAATCTTCCAAACTTCCCATGATGAAGGCTGGAGTCAAACTGGCATGGTGCTGTGACATTCTCCCTCATGGAGCAGCGTGGAATAATACCCTCATTATGTCCTTTATATATCCTGCAAATAAAATGTGCCTCATAATAAAATTTCATAATAAAATACTTATTGTTCAATAATTTTGATACAACAAGCAAGCTGAGCTTATGGATGGACAAAAAAATTTCTTTTATATATCTCACTCACATATGAATTACTTCCTGAGGTGGATAGGAAGTGTTCCAGAGCTCAGTGTGTGAAAGAAGCCATATTGTGCACACAGTTTGTGAACTTAGGCTCTGGGAGGCACCTCTGTTTTCAGCGTGGATATATGAGTTAACTGTAGGAGGGCACTGTCTAAAACTTACAGACATACACTACAGTAAGTAAAGTATATCATCATGTCAGTCTTCAACAGCAAAGTAACAAGGCGTTATTGTAGAGATTAATGTACTATTCCTAAAAATTCGTCTCAGATAATTTACCTGGTTGTATTGCAGCCTGAAACACAATAAATAGTTGTAAGTATTTGTGAATCTTCCATCTTGCTTTTATTTCTACACTCTATCAATCAGTTATTAAAAATTACAATAGACAAGTTCTTACTATTTTTCCAATTCAGTTTTTCCTTTGCTGGCAAATGAGGCAAGAGCTAATGCTTATACAATGCTCTGCCTTGGAGCATCATGGAAATACTGAGATGTTGATCTGAAGGTGAGGTACATGAACTGTGAGAAGCTTTTTTCAGGGATCAAACCTCTTTCAGGACATTCATAGAAATGTAAAATCTGACACCTTACCGATTGGGCCAAGGTGATCACCAAGACCAAAATTGAATTTGGTCAGATTTGATTGTCCTGTCACTACAAAATAAACCCTTAAACTTTAAAGATAGCAAAAGAGCATTTGGTTGCACATTTATCAGTCATTTTGCAATTCACAGAATGTTCTCAAGGCTTTCTATATCATTTGCAGTTATAATTTATCCATTGTGCCACTGATTCTCAACCTTATTCATAAGCTGCTCATGTGCTTTAAGGAACCTCTATTGAAAGTTTCCACCAACCAATTCAGAGACCTTAATCCAATCATCCACACACCTTTGAATAGAATGCAAAATAAGGTGTTTTTAATCTGCTCCATACAAGTTTTACTCTTCTTGAATAATATTTATCTTGAATAATATTTATCTGAATTATCTCTATCTATAGCTACCATCTGTAAGAACTCCATGGAGGTGGCTGTGACAAAAGTTTTTATTTATGTCCTTGTGTGTTCTAATCCTTTAATTCTCCTCCCACATACTTCAGTATTCTGTCCAGACATCTCACTAGAGCATGTCCTCTTATGTCTAGCCATACATACATCTACCATACAACTTATAAATAGTCTCATAATAATTTTTCTACCATTTTTTCTATGTAAACAAACCAAGTACCTTATCCCTTTACTTTTACTTGGTATACCAAATGTTTAATAACACCTCCATAACTTTCACCATTTACTTTTTCTTTGCATACCATAGGCATCTTTGAAGTAATTTACTTCAGCTGCCTGGATCCTTAAGGCTAACTTTAACTTGTCTTTGTGATAACCATTGTCGTTCATTCCGTACCCTAGTTTAACTTGGCAAAGTGACTGTTGGTACATCTGTTCAATCATGCAGTCACTTTTTCACTTCCATGCTTACTTTCCTTCTGCTCCACCTCATTTTTTTTTTTAAGCCTTAAAGATTAAACTGCTTTTTTATCATATACACCTCTCGTCTTTGCTTATCTTCCATGCTTCCATACTGGTACATATATCTTAGGCATCTAAATCGTATCTACAATAACTCTCATTGCCCTACTCTTTGCAGGTCTTGCTTTCAATTTTTATTGATAATTCCAATAACAAAAATTATTTAGACATTATTTCAGTCAAAGGTTGGATCCAAGAAAGGAACAGTACGAAAAAGCTGCAATATATTCAACAAAATTCAGTATTTCCTGTAATCATAAAAATTTCTAAGGGTACATGTTCTCAGATGGGGATATGGAAGTGTGTTATAGATATCTGATTTTGAATACCTTTCTAAGTCTACAGTAGTAAAAGAAATAAATTATTATATAAAAATAAAGAATGTAGGAAATCCATTAGAAAAAAAAGAAAAATTCAAAACCAAACACGCAGTATCATTCAGCTCACAGTGTGTCCACAACAGGTGTGGCTTACCTACTAGTGGAGGCAGGAGTGGAGGATGTGGATGTACTGCAAGCAGCCCTTCTTCATGACACTGTGGAGGATACAGACACTTCCCCCCAGGAGCTGCAGGATGTGTTTGGACCCAGGGTGGCTGGGCTGGTGGCTGAGGTGGGTTTGGTGATAAGGGTAAAATGAGATGAAATTACTTAAGTTGGGTAGTCACACTAAAAACTGTGGCTGTGAAATGAGGTCTGGAAAAGAGAGTCACACTAAAAACTGTGGCTGTGAAGTGAGGTCTGGAAAAGAGACGGAAATTATCTTGGTATTCCTCTATTAGACTAGTTCAGGTTGTAGATGTAAAAAAAAATAATCTTTAGATTTTATCAGTGAAAGTGATGATAGTGCAAAGATCTGGTTAACTCTTGCATTAGTAAGCTGAGCAGGATAGGCATGCAAACTGTAAAGGATTTTTGTGTAGTGAGGCTGCAGGGGGAAGGATGGAGACTTCTCTGTACCATTTTATCAACAGCTGTAAAGGAGTAAGCACACCAGTACAGTCTCTTTAGCAGAGTAAAGTCCTGCTGAACCCCTGTACAAGAATGATGTCATATGAGAGTGAAACATGCATCACTGGCAGTACAGAAGTATATTTTAATTGAGGCACTAACTTGCTACTCATGTTTGAAGTGTAATCTCCAATGTTCACATAATCATTCAATTTCATTATATGGAGTAGAGTCAAAGGCTGTCAATAATGATTTCTCCATTTGTAATAGTTTAGTCATCCATATTGCCAGTGTCATGTGTCTTGCTGTCTTGTCTTGGTATTTTCATCAGCAACACTTGCACCTATTATATGCTCATTACTAAATAAAAGCTTCCCATAATCTTCACAATGTAGCATTATATAACTCTTTACCAACTTCTATCTTTTTAGTCAAATCTGTGTCATTTGTGTATACACTCATGCAATCCAGTCAGCCAGTCATTTTCTTTATGTTATAATAATATTCTTGTCTTACATCCTACCAGTTTCCACCCTTTTATTACTCTTATTTCTGTGTCTTCAGTTTTTGTTTGTTTATCTTTGGTAAAATTAGTTCTCCATAGGTTATTATGATGTGTAAGTCACAGGCCTCAGTACAATGGCTGTAGGGTTTTCTTTGTGTATTGTGTATTACTTTTAATTTTTATTTGTTCACTTTTTTAACTCTCTCTCTCTCTCTCTCTCTCTCTCTCTCTCTCTCTCTCTCTCTCTCTCTCTCTCTCTCTCTCTCTCTCTCTCTCTCTCTCTCTCTCTCTCTCTCTCTCTCTCTCTCTCTCTCGGGTGTGCAAGTCATACCCGCTCTGTTTATCTTATAAGTGAATGTCATCCACTATTTTCATTTTCCTTATCTACCATAAACAGAATCTTGTTTCCCTTAAAAAGCTTTCCCCCTAATAACACAAAGGCATTTTTCACACCTCATGTTTACCCTTTTGCTTTCCCTCATCCCCAGGTAACAGATGACAAAAGTCTGCCCTCAAAAGAACGAAAGCGCCTTCAGATTGTGCATGCTGCAAGTGCCTCCCATGAGGCCAAACTGGTGAAACTCGCTGATAAGCTGTACAACTTGCGTGATCTTGAGAGGTGTACACCTATGGGATGGACCAATACTAGAGTGAAAGAGTACTTCAAGTGGGCAGCTCAGGTGGTGGCTGGCTGTCAAGGCACCAATGCATACTTGGAGGGGGAGCTACACAAGTTGTTTACCAAATGGAACAAGGAATGCTGATGAAGAAAAAAAAGAGCAGCTGGAAAGGAGGAGAAATGGAGACATTACTGAGAAAAATTATGAAGTTGGTCATTTGGCACTTAGCTAGCAGGAAATATGAGTGCTGTTATTCTAAGAGAGTGTAACAGTACAGAAAAGAGAAGCCTCTTTAATGATCTGCAGGACCACTGATTTTTGTACACTAACAGTAAACTAGATAATAGTGATCATTCAACACAACCAAGTTTTATCAATGTTCCAAATGGCATGGAAGGTTAAAGGAAATCTAACACAAACTTTGAAATCATAATGCTGAGAGAGAGAGAGAGAGAGAGAGAGAGAGAGAGAGAGAGAGAGAGAGAGAGAGAGAGAGAGAGAGAGAGAGAGAGAGACTAGCTAAAATCATCATGTTATGTGTTGTCATACATGAATGTAATATAAAGTGCCTCAAAATTATGTGTGGAGCCATTCACTATAATATGTCTGGAACCATATTTTTCATTTAAATTATTAAAACTGAGTTGGAATTGTTTTTTAACTGCACTTTTTTATAATTCCCAATGTGAAAGTTTGGGACATTAAAGAACAGGAGAACAATGATTGAATAACTCAATACATAATTACTAATGAATATTATACATACAAGCGTGAAGAGTGAGCCCACAACATGAGGCTGATGCTAACAAGTGAAGTGTTGGTTTGGGTTGGAGATGGTGGTGGTAGTAGCAGCAGTACCTGGTGTGGCACAATACCACATCACTAAAATTCATGTATCATCCATATACTGTGGTACCATTTTATCAACAGCTGTAAAGGAGTAAGCACACCTGTACAGTCTCTTTTAGCAAAGTAAAGTCCTGCTGATCCCCATAGGTGGGCTTTATTGTGACAAATTATCGCAATAGCAATATCAGGCAATCGGTTATCCAATAATTATTTTTCATCAGTACTGCGGATACTTTTGGTTTCAAACTAGTGATAATTAGTAATTTTAGTTTTTTTGAACATGAGCATGTTGAAGTTTTAAACTTTCAAAAATCAAATGTATTTATTTTACTTAAAATGGTACTTTTCATTAGTGAAGGGACAGGATAAACATTGAATTTGAATTTTTTTCTAAGATTTTTCTAAGTTTTCTAAGATAAAAATAAAGTTTTGGATTTATGAACTTTTTTATTTAAATTGTCTATACCGTTATCACTAGTAATGGAATATTGGGTTTATCAACTTATCAGTCATCAGCTATTAGGGGGGTAAATTTATTTCTAGTTATCAATTATTGTTTATCGCCAGTAAGGTTATCATTATCAATTTGTCAGTTATCATGTTAGATTTTTTTGCCTTTGCATCCAGCTATAAGTGGTACCTACTATGTTCCAAAATAACAGATTTGTTGACTTGTGGATGTTACCTCTATATTATTTTAACTGAATGGAATATGAACTTAAGGTAAACTAAGAAAGCTGAATGGTGCAGATTTGTGTAGTTTCTTCAGTCCTCATTCTTGTCATCGTCATTCTGATGAGTAAATTTTTACACATCCGTCTGCATCACTCAATGGCAACTCACCAAGTTGCATGGTCATGTGGAATTTGCCAGTAGTATCCATTACTTTCATGATCCTTCCTCAGGACCTTATTGCATATCTGTCAAGAAAAAAATAAAAAACCACAAGCATTACAAAGCTCATCACATTATTATGATAAGATCTATGAATGGAATATATGAGAGATGGAATGTCATACAAGTCACATGATGGAAATGTAGGAATGTGTACAGAGAACCTAGATATATACAGTAGATATAAATTATAAGTTGGGAAACAATTTGGTAATTAATAAAAAAATGCAGGAACAACACATGATAGCGTATTGCAAGAAAAGCATGAAGTATACCCGTAAAGTATACCCGAGTATGAAGTAAGGCCTGTATCAGGTGATGAGAAACAAGAACTGTAATTGTGGGTGATCAGACAATGAAATTAATAATCACAATAACTAGACCAAAACTGAAATATATCTAAATTTTGTGGTCGCATTGTGTCCCTCATAAGAAAACAACATATAAAGAAATGATAAAGAACAAGAAAATTAGCAACAGAATGTGCCAGAGTGGAGTGTTTTATTAGATTATGTATTTATTTATTTATTTTTTTTTTACATTTGAGTCCTAGGATGTTGAACAATAATTTGTGGCTGATAAATTTTCTATTATTTCCTAATGGAAATTTCTTAAAATTTATGGGCCTCAAAAGCTTCTCTGAAATCAATAAGACAGCAGCATTATGTATTATGTACAACCTACGTATTAGGTTGTCCCATACCCCTGGACAAGTCTATTAATGTTAAGGTATTCCAGGCATGTTCCTTACTTACTATTTTGATGAATCCAGACAGAATGCAGGACTAAATTCCTAAGGAAATTCTGCATCCACCCATCTAAGTTCATGAATAAAATATACAATGAAAAACTAAAAAGGAAAATAATCAGAATACCAACATCACAAAAACTGAAAATAATATGATAAGTATGCCAATGTTTTAATATTTTTTCCAGACATATAACCACAAGCTAGTATATCTGTGGAAGTGTTTTCCTTCACATGAGTTATGCCTTACTGCAGGAGACAGTCCTCACCTCTGCATCACTTACCTCAACCTTGTCCCCTTCCACAGCAATGTCCAACACCTCCTCTGTCTTCTTCCACTCACACTCTGATGATGACTTACTCTGAGACTGTCCTGCCTGGCTCAAATTATACCTCATGAAAGAAGTATAAGTGTGCACACACACACACACACACACACACAGAATAAGGGACTGATGTTTGAGTGGACTAAAATGGGAGATAGTTTTGATAACAAGTGTGCACAAGTGTGCAAATTAGACCAGTAGATATGGAGACAGGACCACATAAGTGTACTGCAGGCCCTGTAAATGAAAACTAGGTAAATACACACACACACACACACACACACACACACACACACACACACACACACACACACTAAAAGATTTCCAGAAAGAAATTATTATATGTTGAGGGCAGAAATTTTCTGTAAGGGACTAAAGAATTAAATGAAAAGGTTAAGGCAATGCAGAACATTCTAAAAGCAAAGTTAAGCATTAAAAAAAAAAAAAAAAGTCAATGAGAAAGGTAAAAAAAAAAAACTTAAATAGGAAAATAGTGTACTTCAAGAGGATAAGAAAAAGGCTATGAGAATGACAGGATAAACAAAGAAAAGCAATGAAAAAATTGCAAGGTGTAAGATTTGATCAAATGAAGAAGTGCCACCTGGGATTGGAAAAGGCACGTGAGGAGGAAAGGCAAAATTTGGTAAATCACTACTACAAGAGGAGTAACACTTCAGGAATAGCCAGGAATAAAAGGCTAAACTCAGTGAAATGATAAAAACAACAGCAACAATGCAAGGGTTGCCAGGAAAAAGGCTAAAAAAGGTTGTAAGAGTACTGAATTAAAAATAATGAAGGGCAAGAAAAAAGGTGATAATTTTTGGAGCTAAGGAAGAACCCCAACCTACTTGGGGAAAAAAAAAAAAGATGAATTTGGCAATGGAAATTGTAAAGGCAGCTGCACATGATCAGGAAGTGATTGAAGAGGAAACTAAAGATGCTTATAGACTGGAAAAATATGAGAAGGAAGAGCATGCCCACTTCAGGTTATTTAAATAATAATTAGAGGCAGATGAGGTTATGAATAAAACATGGAGGCTTGCCAAAAGAAAAAAAAAGAAAAAAAAAAAGGATATGAATAAGAACATGACATAAGAAATAAGGAAAGCTGCAAGAAGCCACCAGGCTTACACATGGCAGTCCCTGTATGAAATATACCTACCTATTTCCACCTATCATCCCCATCCATAAATCCGTCTAATCTTCTCTTAAAGCTCCCTAATGTCTTAGCACTAACAACATGATTACTGAGTCCGTTCCATTCATCTACCACTCTATTTGAAAAGCAATTTCTTCCTATCTCTTTCTTACGCCTAAATTTTTCAAGCTTGAACCCGTTATTTCTTGTTCAGTCCTGGTTGCTAATCCTAAGAATTTTGCTTATGTCCCCCTTGTTATAACCCTTATATTGCTTACATACTTCTATCAGGTCCCCTCTTAACCTTTGTCTCTCTAAAGAATGTAAATTTAACAGCTTCAGTCTCACCTCGTTAGTCATTCTCCTTTCTACTGATTCTAATAGACTAATATCCTTCCTGTAATGTGGGGACCAGAACTGCACAGCATAGTCTAGATGATGTCTGATCAGTGCCAAATATAACTTTAATATTACTTTGGGCCTTCTACTTTTAACGCTCTTAAAAATTAATCCTAATACCCTATTTGCCCTGTTTCTGGCCTCTATACATTACTTTCCTAGACAGAGTTCAGAGATAACTATAACTCCTAAATCTTTTTTGTACTCAGAACTCAGAACTTACCTGAGTTTTGTTGTTTATTGTGTACCTACTGTGTGGGTTTCCTTTACCTATGCTAAGTACTTTGCACTTGTTGATATTAAACTGCATTTACTATCTGTCTGTCCATTCATTCACCCTATCTAAATCTGCTTGCAAGGTGATGGCATCCAATTCTGACCTAAATGATCTGCCTATCTTTGTGTCATCCACAAATTTACTAACATCACTACTAATTCCAATATCCAAGTCATTGATATATATTAAAAACGACAATGGCCCCAATACTGATCCCTGTGGCACCCCACTAATTACATGACCCCACTTGGATTTAGAGCCATTTATTACAACTCTCTGTCAATAAGAAGAGATGGCAATAAAAAGGGGGATGGAAAACGTGAGAGCTACTTGAAGAGGTGGAAGATAAAAAGAAAAAAAGGTCAAATGAGACAGAATTACACTGGAGGATACTAGCTAAGAGGCTGAGAAAGTGATTTATACGAAAGAAGGAAACAAAAAAAACTGTGAAGTAGATCAAGAAAAAAAATAATGGTACATATAGTAATGTTGGTTTCACATCTGGAAAAGTAAAAGCAAATGATTATGTAAAGGAACGTGAACTTGATGTGCTATGCTTGATAGAAACAAAATTAAATGAGGATATCCATTGGTAGATGTGGGAGAGGAGAGATACAAAATATGTAGAAAAGGAAAGAAAGGAGTGACGATAATGACAAAAAAAAAAAAAAAATGAAGTGTCTGTGAATAAAGTAGTAATGGAGCATGGGATGACATATGCTTTCTTTGCATATTTTAATGGAAGATGTAAGAAAGAAATTTACGGCAGCTGTGGTACATTTCCCTCCAAAAACAAGGGCCTGGAGTGAATAATGTAAAAGGATGTTGGATGATATGGTGAATTATTTGAGAAGACTAATAAAGGGCAGTGATAACGCAATATTACTTGTGGATTTTAACTGTAAAGAAGTTAGATGGGAAGATCTAAGAGCAGAGGGAGGAGAACCATGGGGCAATAGGTTTTTCAATATTGTAATGGACAACACTATGACACATTGGATGGAAGAGGGCACGAGGGTCAGAAGGGATAATACACCAACAAGATTGGGTTTAATTAGACCAAAGAACCTACTATATATATATATATATATATATATATATATATATATATATATATATATATATATATATATATATATATATATATATATATATATATATATATATATATATAAGAAAAAAAGGAAGACTGGAGGAAATTCGAGGCAACCAACTATGGAATAAAAATTCTTTAATATATATATATATATATATATATATATATATATATATATATATATATATATATGAAACCTCCCTCTTGCAGGAATTCAAGTCATAGGAAGGTGGAAATACAGAAGCAGGCAGGGAGTCCCAGAGTTTACCAGAGAAAGGGATGAATGATTGAGAATACTGGTTAACTCTTGCGTTAGAGAGGTGGACAGAATAGGGGTGAGAGAAAGAAGAAAGTCTTGTGCAGCGAGGCCACGGGAGGAGGGGAGGCATGCAGTTAGCAAGATCAGAAGAGCAGTTAGCATGAAAATAGCAATAGAAGACAGCTAGATATGCAACATTGCGGCGGTGAGAGAGAGGCTGAAGACAGTCAGTTAGAGGAGAGGAGTTGATGAGACAAAAAGCTTTTGATTCCACCCTGTCTAGAAGAGCAGTATGAGTGGAACCCCCCCCCCAGACATGTGAAGCATACTCCATACATGGACGGATAACGCCCTTGTACAGAGTTAGCAGCTGGGGGGGTGAGAAAAACTGGCAGAGATGTCTCAGAACGCCTAACTTCATAGAAGCCGTTTTAGCTAGAGATGAGATGTGAAGTTTCCAGTTCAGATTATAATGGAGTGAATAAATATGTACCAAGATTAACTGGAAGGGAATAGCATTAAAAAGATTAATTCAGTAAGAAATGTGAAACCATGAAAGGAAAAAGGGATGTTGCATGGAATAGATACAGGAAAAGAAGAAACAGAGACAAGGGTATCATAAAACAAGGGTATCATAAAGCTAAAATGATTATACACTCAGCCTCAGCAAGTGTACACAGGAACACCAGATTTTGGAAATAACAGACCTTTATTGGCAACTCAAAGAATGTGGCCAGATTAGAAAGTGCTTCAATAATAACCATTGACTGTACAATTATATAAGATAAATAAATAAAGTATTTAAATTTACTTGTTAAAACTTAGGAAAATAGATGCAGCATTGGTTAGTTTACATTGTCAACTGAGGAAGCTAGCATACGTGTAGTCCTCATGTATTATCACAATAGATACTACTCGTATTCCTTCTTGCTGGCCAGGAATGAGTGTATGACCATTTCTTCTTTTTTTTCTTCAAACACAGCAAAATCATAGCTACAACAGCCAGCTCATCATCAGAGAACTCCATCTTGATGGGTTTTATTTTGATGCAGTGGGCCAGCAGCTGTTCTCCACCATGTGAATACTTATGGCTGAAACCTTCAGGTAGTTCCAGGTGGCTGGAGCTAGCCTGTGTTAAGGCAGGTTTACATGGGGCAATTTTTCTGCTACTCTCTTCCTCATTATTACCATTATTACTATTACTTTATCTTTATTAGCATTGCATTATTACTTTCATGTCATACTTATTGATGTGTATTAGTGCTTTATGGATACATTTGTGCAAAGAATTCTGTATTATTAAGCAGTATGCACTTATAGGACATGAGCTCCTCCCAAACAATGTGAACATCGGAAAGACGACAATATCAGAACTGTACTTCCTCCAAATAGTCTGAAGTTGCTGAGGTTGAGTGTATGAGAATCTGAAGAGAAGAAGAAGAAGAAGAAGAAGAAGAAGAAAAACTCTGAGGGAAACATTATTGAGAAGTACAAGGATAAACAAAAGCTTTTCTACGGGTTTATTAATGGGAAATTGAAACAAAAATGGGAATTAGTAAGTTACATTGGTAATACAGTCTATGAAGAAATAAAGGAACAAGCCAAAATACTGAACAGAAGTTTTCATGAAGTTTTCACAAAGGAAAGTGATTTTGAGTGGGAGGGTACCTACAGACAAGAAATACTAGTGAAGTGAATTTACAAGTAGTTGTGAAACCATTGAAAAATTTTCACGTAATAAAAGCTGGTCCAGATAATGAAGTGTTATGGTCAATGTTGCTATATGGCAGTGAAATGTGGACAATGAAGAGAGACATGATAAATAGACTGGAAGCAGCGGAGATGTGGATACTGAGAAGAATGCTTCTCAGAAGCCAGAATTACAAATGAGGAAGTAATGAGAAGAGCAGGAATTAGGAGGACATTAATAAAGGAAATAAGGAAGAGACAATTACAGTTCCTTGGCCATGTATTAGGAGCTGAGGGGATGGAAAGAGAATGTCTCCTGGAAAAAAATAGAAGGAACATGAGCAAGGGGAAGGCAGAGGATCAAGTTTATAGATGCCCTGTTGAAGGAACTTGCAGATGAACAGAGAGTGGTGCACCTGGTTAGACTGGCTGATGATAGACAATGATGGCACTCCATGGTCTCCAGTGCCACTTGACGGGCACTCTGGGACAGACAGTCCAGATGGAATTCCAAACTGGATCCTAAGAGAAGGTAAGGATCATTTGGTGGACAAAATATAGAAACTGATAGTAAGCTCACTGAGAGAAGCAGTAGTACCACTTGATTGGAAAAGGGCAATCATAGTCCCAATTTATAAAGCAGGAAATAAGGAAGACCCTGTAATTTACTGACTTGTGTTGCTGACCAGTGTGGTAGCTAAATTATGTGAAACTAATTAAAAATAGCTGGATGAAATATCTGGAAAAGTTTAAGATCTTGAGAGAACAACAATATGAATTTAGAAACAGAAGATCTTGTACCACCAACTTATTGAGATTTTACACATGTCATTAGATAGATTGTGCATACTTGGATCTGAAAAAGATATTCGATAAAGTACCTCACAAATGCCCACTATGGAAGCTAAAGCACATAGGAGGTTTGAAGGGAGACATCCTGAGATGGATGCAAGATTATTTAAGAGACAGACAAATGAGAACAATAAGAGATTAAATATCTGAATGGGCAGGTATAACTAGTTGAGTGTCACAGGGGTCAATATTAGTGCAAGTGATGTTCCTGCTATACATAAATGAGATGGTAGATAAAAGTAACTCATTATGCAAGTATTTTCACTGATGAAACAAAGATATTAAAGGAAATGGCTGACACAGGTAAGTGTTGAGGGCTACATAAAGAAAGTGATAAAATTCATAAATGGAGCAAAGACTACTTAATAAGAAAAAAAAAATGGAGATGGAAGAGGTTCTTTACATCTAAGATGGAATTATAAAATTAAAATGGTAAAGATAAAGGTAAAGGAAAAGGATTTAGGGATTGTGATTCAGTAACTTATCTCCAGAGAAGCACTTATAAAAAAATCAAAAGAGAAACACAAATCTTTGACCAAATCAGGGTGGCACTCTATTATATGGATGAGGACATGGAAAAGGTTATTATGGCAGTGATTTGACCAGGACTGGAAAATGCTGCTCTAGTCTGAAGCCAATAAAAAGAAAAAGAAAAAAAAGAAAAAAAAAAAATATATATATATATATATATATATATATATATATATATATATATATATATATATATATATATATATATATATATATATATATATATATATATATATATATATATATTTATTTATTTATTTATATTAAAAAGTTGTAAGAGCACAAACAGCCACAAAAAATGATGACCAGCCTTAAGGATCTGACATATGAGGAAAAATTGAACAGACTGAACCTCCCATCCCTGGAGGAAAGAAGAGAAAGGTGGGATGATAACAACACACAGAACAATGACTGAATTAGTCATTTGGCAGGGATGACTTATTTGTGTGGGACTTGGGAGAAACAAGAGGGCATGGAAAGAAACTAAAGAAGACAAAATGCCAGAGGGGTAAAAAAGTTCAGCTTGCCATACAGACGTACTGATATATGGAGTGGCTTGAACGAGAGGTTGTTCATGCTGGAAACATTCATGAATTCAAGGAGAAACTTGATAACAGGAAATATGGCGACAAGATATGTCATATCTGACATATGAGGAAAAATTGAACAGACTGAACCTCCCATCCCTGGAGGAAAGAAGAGAAAGGTGGGATGATAACAACACACAGAACAATGACTGAATTAGTCATTTGGCAGGTATGACTTATTTGTGTGGGACTTGGGAGAAACAAGAGGGCATGGAAAGAAACTAAAGAAGACAAAATGCCAGAGGGGTAAAAAAGTTCAGCTTGCCATACAGACGTACTGATATATGGAGTGGCTTGAACGAGAGGTTGTTCATGCTGGAAACATTCATGAATTCAAGGAGAAACTTGATAACAGGAAATATGGCGACAAGATCCAATGAGCCTATCTCACTTCCTGCATATTACAACTAGGTAAATACAACTACAGTAGGTATACACACACACACGCGTGCACACAAAAGAATAATCACATGAAATTTTGCTTCAAATAATTTGAGCCATGATTAGAAAATCAATTTTCATGTCATGTAGATGGGAGCAAAATTAAAGAAGTAAAAAAAGAGCCCATGATGATTAAAAAAAAAAAAAAAAAAAAACTGTTATAGTAAGAGCAGAGACATAACAGTCATGACACAAGGCAACCTACAACCAGAAAATACACAGCTGGATTACCACATGGATTACTGATAAATGTTAATGGACTTCAATTATGTAAATGAGAAAGTTATCATAGCATTCGTGACACAAGGAAATATCTACAGCCATAGTTTGGTCATCTTATATTTAAAAAAATACGAAAGTAATACAAAAAGATACGTAGAGTAACATGTCAAGTGTGCATCAGTCATCATGTCAGGAGACAGAAAGCATTACAGTTGTCAACAATAAAGGAAAAAATCACCTAATTTGGTGATTAGAGGAATAAGGGATAATGGAGGAATATGAAAAAAAGTAAATAAGTAAAAATAAATAAATAAATGAATTTATCTTTCTAAATTGAAAATTATTTACAAAGGAAAAGATTTTAAAGGCAAGTTTTTGGACAGGTCTGAGACACATAATCTTTTTCCTAAAAGATCAGTACCCAACTTTTGCAGATTTAGATTTCACAGTTTTAAGTAGAACCAATACCATAATAATATTTTTGTTTAATGTCCTTATTTTGCCTTATGGGATTGGATAACTTATTAGTCTCCCATACTTTTTCCATTAATGGATGATCTCTTCTCTGACATTCTTCTTTAATGTCTTCCTCCTCACACCATCACCAGATCTTCAATCTTCCCACTGCTCCCAACTCTAGTGCTCACCTGAGTGCATGTCCCTCCTCCCTCCCACCTTTGGTGCATTCATTACACCCTTCACTCGCCTCCTTGTTAGACACCCACTCTTCTCACCTCACATGCTCCATTTATCCCAAAATCCTGCAGTCATTCTGTTTTATCATCATCTCTGTCTCTTTCATTGCTGGCCATGTCTCAGCACCATACAACATGATTGGCCTTACACATATATTGCGGATATTTAACCTGTTTCTTAACAGTATCTTTCTGTTGACCAACAAGCTTGCTGTCTCTCAATTTTTTCCATGCAGTTGCTATTCTTGTTCTCAAAGCTCCTTCTGCTCCAGTTTAACAAGACAATATGTCACCCACATATGAGAACTAGTCCACTATTTGTGGACTTCCTCCATCTGCCTCTAGAGTTGACTAATGCTAGGCACATGTACTGTTCCTGCTAGATTCTCATTTCTCATCCCTGAGCATCTCTTGTGGCACCACATCCCACATCCTGTGCACAGGATGAAGTTACCACCCACACCTCTGCCACATCACTCTGGTCTTCCATGTTAATCTTCAGGCCTCTCCTTTCCATTCCATTCCTTTCCATTCCAGGTAAAATTGTCAATTCTATCCTCTTCACACTCTACCATTATGTAGAGCTAATGAAGCATAAAGTCGGTACACCACTGCATATAAACACATGAAAACAACCTTAAATATATGAGTGCGCATGGATAAAAAACATGCATGGCACAACTAAACATGATCCGATTCAAATCAAAAGACACCTAAAGGTTTAGGTGTCTTCAAGCAAGATGCAAAATTTTACTGGATGGATTCTTAATATACTGGAAACAGTCGACTTCCTCTGATTTTATAGACAACATGCCTTTCACATTCCATGATGCCACTACACAAGGCATTCTAATGACTCACTTCATTAACACATCCTCCTTACAGATGGAAAAATATTTATTACAAGTTATGAATCCTTTATTCAAAAATTGTAGGGCAGGAAATTTTCAAGCATTGACATAATCTACACATTATTCACTAAATATGACTGATTAGATGTAAGTTTATCACACATTTACAAAATTACAATACAAATAACTTTTATATCTTGATAATATTAACTAAATAAATGTGTAATAAAAAGTCAATTAAAATGGTACTCAATACTGCTCTATTTTGTACATTTTCAAACAAATCCTTACAAATTACCTCACCCAATCTTCTTTTTTTGCAATGGACCAGCTCCTCTCATCAAACTCACAGGAACTTAGCCTTCCCTGAAGAAAACCTATCATTGAGCTGCCGTGCCTTCTTCAAGACACTTTCTCTTTGGGCATCATCAAATTTGTTGACATTGAGATCCTCCTCACGACTGAAGGGCCGACGGTCTTTAGGCCCCTCAGATTTCTGCTTCCTCTGCAGGAGAAGAGGGGAGAATAAAGATACATAAGATGATACTGAATATAATGCTTCATTCTCCTAAACATTTCAGTGCTATGACTTTACTATTCAAAATTAGTGGAAGTTACTTGAGTTTTCATGAGTATTTGCATGATTCCATTGATAAACAAAGGATTCTACACCAACAATAAAAGCACTCATGAGAACCTGAATGATCTCTGTGGCTTTTAAAATAGTCCTGATGAGAACACACAGCAATGAAGTAGAAAAGAAAAAACAAGGAAAAATGTGTGCAATATAAATGTTCTAGAAATTCTTCAATCTAAATTTCCAAAGCATCATAAACAAGTAGGATTACACTAAGCATCCAAATGGACGAGCCTGCCCAACCAATAACATAGAGAATATGCTTGATTGTAGGACACATCAATATTCTCTGATCTTTGAACATCTTCACCATTACCTTTGAGAAACACACAGTGCATGAGATGAATAAAACTAAAATGACTCAAGATACTCTGCCTCACATGTTTCCAAAGATAGTCTCTTTCAGTACCTTAAGTTCCTTTCTATGTAGCTCTACAAGGGGTTTGGCTCTCTTGTTCTTGTTGTATTCATCCACTTTCTCTGTCAGGTCTTTATCCCTCTGCTTGGTAGCCACTTCCTCTGGAGTGCTCTCCTCCATCTGGTGCTGCTCCTGCTCCTAATGAGAAATGGAATTTTAAGGAGAGAGAGAGAGAGAGAGAGAGAGAGAGAGAGAGAGAGAGAGAGAGAGAGAGAGAGAGAGAGAGAGAGAGAGAGAGAGAGAGAGAGAGAGAGAGAGAGAGAGAGAGAGAGAGAGAGAGAGAGAGAGAGAGAGAGAGAGAGAGAGAGAGAGAGAGAGAGAGAGAGAGAGAGAGAGAGAGAGAGAGTTGCTACAATGTTACAATTTTCAAATTTTGCAAAGGTCTATATATGGGACTGCAAACAAAGAATATAGGAAAAACTGAGAAAATTTTTGAAAATACATAAATTTCCTCAAACATTGCTTCAATCTCTGCAAAACTCCTATAAGCTTCAAGGTTACTTCTTCCTAGTACAAAATACAGATTCCCCTGATCTTTTCTGTCCCTTCTCTGAATATTTCCATTTTTTTTGTGGTAACAATTTACACACTAAGTTTTTCTTTTGTAGGAGAAAAATTCTTGAAACACATATCTACTCTTCATATGGCAATATTCTACCATCTCACCACTGTGGTGGCTCTCATGGGCCTCAGTGCCCCTATGACCATTGTAGTGGAGGAATGAGTGCCTTTGGTCTCAGTGGATGATAAAATATCCATTTCCCAAAACTTTGGATACTTGATGAACATCTATTATCATTATTATTTTTTATTAATTGCAGAAGGAATTATACTATTTCAAGAAAAGGCAATTAATTTTGGTTTTGTTCTTTGAAGTAATATGCAATAAGTTGTTACCAGAAAGCCATATAAACAAGATATTTGGAGATATGTGTATGATGATGAGGAATATAAAGCTGGCTTTAACTTCCTGGACAAATACATGATGAAAATAACCACCCCAATTATTATTATAGATCACAACTAGAATATGCTGAAGTTCTGTGGTTCCCTCACTTGAAAAATATGAAAAAAAAAAAAAAAAAAAAAAAAAAAAAATAGCAACTAATATAATGCCGCTGCTTGAAAATGTAACAAATTATGAAAACCTACAAAAAGAAAATACCAATATTTGAAGAAAGAAGAGAGATGGGGAGATCTAATTACATTATAGAAGATAACAAATTAACTGAAAAAAATTACAAGATCTGGCATTGTAAGGACAAAGAGAAGTTGGATGTCTGAAATGACAAAAGGAACTTTGAGGGAGGAAAGATATTTGCATTACACATAGTAAAAGTACAGCTTCTCACAGTATATGAAAATTTTGAGAAAAAGAAAATTAATAGCTATTTTGATGAAAAGATAATGTTTCATCATAAATTTTGTGGAAGTTTTCCTCCCATGGATTCAAACACTGTGGAAAAATCATATTAATTGAAATGTGAAGGAATTGTTGAAAGGTAACCAAACCTGGTCATATCTTGTTGCAGGATATCTTACAAATTGATATTCTATTTCTTTATGAATGCGTTCTACATATTTAAGAAACTGAAAATATTTTGTTAACTATGATATTTAGCTTAGATTCAATACTCTATGTATGTATATATACTTTTTTCATGCTACTTGCTTGAACATTGTGAAATATTGGAAATAAAAATAGTAAAGGAATACTATAAGGTGACTAACTCTTTCTTTCATCAGAGCAGTCATGACAACTTTGCCTCCTTAGCACAGCTGTGAGAGTGTGTGGTTTGTTTACATAATTTTTTGACAGAATTATGAAACTGAAAATACAACTGCATGCATTTTCTTTATTTTTCGGTACCGTGTGCTGATTTTTTTCCTGTATTATACATTACAGTAAACAAAAATGGATTTACTTAGCTTTCTGCAAGATGAAGCAAGATTTCACATGATGATTTTCTTTTTTTCTCACAAATTTCTTCAATGAGGAAGTTGTTTCACAAATTTGCTTAAAAAGCAATCTATTCAAAACTTTATAGTTTCTTATATATTCTTGATCAAGTGATTACAGAATTGATATAAGTGTTTCCTGGGAATAAAAATGTTTTGATATTGCCTTGCTGAAAAAAAATTAGTGGGATTCATTAGTAAGCACTTGCAGATCAGATCAGTCATGTGCACCAGCAAATACAGTAAATATCAGGAACAGAATACTGTAGTAGGGGCAACAGAAACAAGGAGTATACATCAATAAAAGAATAAACTGAACAAATATATGTAGCTCAGACCCTGTATACTATATGCGCGACTGCGCGTGCACACACACACACACACACACACACACACACACACACACACACACACACACACACACACACACACACACACACACAGACACACACTCACTTTTGCCTTCCTAGCTTTATCAGTAGGTGTGTCCGTCCAACAAGAGCGGTCCCCTCTCTCAGTTGGGGTCTTGCGGAGGAACTGCCTTGGTCCCAAACCACAGAAATTTGGTTTGTCATCTGGAAGCTCGGTCATCCAACTTTCCCGGGCAAGAGGCTTGTTGGAATCCTAAGGAAGACAGAGGAGACTGTGAAGGAGTGGGGAAAGAGTGCAAGCTATGAAGAATAAGGAAGGATATACATATAAAAGGACAGAAAGGAGAAAATAGAAATATATATATTTCTTAAAGAAAACACATCAATTATTTGTGCATTTTCAATATTCATAGATGTTTCTGATACCTAACCTTCACGAATGTTGAGGACTGACTGTAGTCATCAATGATATTCAAAACCTAACTCATTATCCTATCCACTTCTCTGCTGATGATACCACTCTGCACTTTTTTCACCTCTTTTCCTAGACATCTAACCCTTCAGGAATTAAACAACTCATGCAGGGATGCCTGATGTCTCATCTTTACAAAATTTCTGAATAGGCCAGAGCAAATACTGTATTGTTCAATGCCTCAAAACACAATTTCGTCATCAATCAATTCAACACAACCTTCCAGATAATTATCCCCCCTTTAGTGACAATCAACTGTCTCCCTTCTTTTACACGAAACATCCTGTGTGTGTCTTTTGTTAATAATCTAAACTGGAAAGATCACATTTCATCTTCTGCCTAAACAGATTCCATGGAGTCAGGCATTCTCAGCTGTCTTTACCAGTTTTCTACTAATACACACCTAACTCCCAATTTCTTGTTAACTCATTCAAGCTGAAATATAAAAAAACTTGCTAAGAATTCTTCATCATGTTTTTCCATAATTCTGGTACTTTTCCTTTTCAATCATTATTGACACAAAGGAGAGAGAAAAGAACAAGACAGTAAAACTCAACAAAATCAAATAATCACTCACCACATTACGGCCTTCCAATTTCTCCCGCATCTTCCTGGCACGTTCTTCTAACTCCCATGCCCTGTACTCTTCTGGGTTCACCTTGTCAACAGGAGGCAGAGGACCTATCACTGGGCCTGTCTCCTCTTCTTTCTCTTCACTTTCCTCTTCTTCATCTTCTTTCATGGATGGGTCCTCTGTGGGTGGAGCAAAGCCTTTGGGCAACATGGGTCCCACCATGGGTCTTCTCTGTCGAGACTGAGGAGAGGTCTTACTTCCCCCCTGCAGCATATGAGGTGGCAGGGCAGGGCAGTACTCCTCACCTTCATCCTCTGATTCACTGTTATTACTGCTCCCCTGCTGCATGTGAGGTGGTAGGGGAGGGCAGTACTCCCCACTTTCCTCCTCTGATTCACTGTTGTTGGGTTCTTGCATTCCGCTGTGACCATCCTGAAGGTCATGTGTTGTGGTACTTGATCCTCCACTTGTCTTCATGTGTGGAGGAAGGGAAGGTGTACAAGAATCTTCCTCCTCTTTCTTGCCATCTACAGAAACAAAAACACTTATCACAATTTGCTCCTTTAACCCTCTAAGGAATTACTAATCTTAACCTGATATTTACAGGGTGTTCCTCTACAGAAACAAAAACACATATTACAGTTTGCTCCTTTAACCCTCCAAGAAATTACTAATATGATACACACACACACACACACACACACACACACACACACACACACACACACACACACACACACACACACACACACACACACACAAGGAAGATGGAAGAACATGTGAAGCAGTTGTACAGGTAAAGTATCAAGTGTACTTGTCCTGTACTGAGTGTACTGATCATGTGCTGGTCCTGCAGCAAATCAGGCACCAGTGAATCACTGCCATCTCTTACAAAAAAAATATTTGAAAAAAAAAATAAAAAATAAATAAATAAAAATAAATAAAAAAATAAGGTCTTTTTATTAATAATAACAATAAATGCAATTATAAAATTTAAGGAGCTTAATTTTTTCTTTAATGCAAAGTAAGTTACTTTAACATAATAGATCTGATTAAATTATCATGTTAAGTAATGTATATTAACCAATGATTTCATTTAACATTGGCTAAATTTAATACAAGAAAATGGTACCATAAGGCTGAAACAAATAATCAGTGCAAACAAACAAGGATTAATGCAAGAAAATAATTTAATAAAAAAATCAATTTAAATAAAAAAAAAATCTAATTTAAATCAAATATACTGATAAAAAAAAAAAAAAAAAAAAAAAAATTCCAACCCTGACAACAACACAGGGTTGTGACACAAAGGTAAAGATAAAGTTTTAGAGTTGCACAGAACTTCTGCAATTTTAACGACTTATGTAAGTTTTTTTTTTATTTTTATTTATTTATTTATTTTTTTTTTTTATGTAGGAAGGAAACTGGCCAAGGGCAACAAAAATCCAATAAAAAAATATGCCCACTGAAATGCCAGTCCCATAAAAGGGTCAAAGCAGTGGTCAAAAATTGATGAATAAGTGTCTTGAAACCTCCCTCTTGAAGGAATTCAAGTCATAGGAATCAAAACACCTCCTTAGGAGATTGTTATGTGGCAGTTACAAGATTGCAATAATACTGAAAATAATATTAGCAAATTCAGTAAAATTTTACTCTCACTGGTCTCTCTATTCTGAATGAAGCTATTTTCTGGTAGTTTTTGGCCTGTTTTGAATTAATCTGCTTGTTAGAAACTAATAATTTGTGATAAAAATGAGAAGGAGATTAATACAGAAACAGATTGAAATCGATCAGAAAAAAATAGTTTTGTTCTCACAAATACATAACACAGCAGCATCACTCACTCACAATGTTACCCCAAGCAGAAGCAGGACTGGCTGCTGTTGCCTGTGGCCACCAGCCAGCTGTCACACATCAACACCTAACCTAACAAAACTAACTTAACCTAACCTAACAAAACTAATTTAATTAACCTAACCTAACTAAACTAATCTGAGCTAACCCAAACTAACCTAACCTAACTGGCATGGTTAAGAAATCCATCAAATGAGTGGATGTGTCACATCCGAGTGTTGTCACAGGAGCAAGCGAGCTTGATTCCCCAAAAAAATGGATAAATCTTTAAAAATTGTTGTCAGGTCAGCATTATGAATGATTTGCAGTAGGTATATATAAGGTTCAAATTACTCAGAATAAGAAACTATCTGATAAGAATTGTTAGAAAAGTTGGGTTAGGTTTTGATGAACACAGTTCATTGATTTTACAGCAGATTCCACTGTGCAATTAACAATAAAAAAAAAATGTTTCATATTTTTGTCAGAAATAAGGTCACTATCTCGAAATGAGATTTCCATAATACCCCAGATCTCTATGGGTGTTTGGAGAGTTCGGGATGATTTGAAATGTATCCATCTGTAGCAAATATGAGAGTCAAAGTAATTGAAACATATCAATATCTTTATGAAAGGTCTTGCTATATTTAGATGAAGATGAATTACAGTCACCACTCACTGCATTGCACCCCGGTAGTTGGTACTATACTTACTCTTGCTGCTGAGTTGGGCGGCGGTAGAAGGTAGCTGCGGCCCATACGCCTCTCCGTCACTATCTGAGTCTCCCATGGTAGCCACTGTCAACTTGCCACTACAGCTCAATGAAAGCTTCGGAAAGTTTGCGACATGAAATCTGTATCACTAAACTAGGTAGATGTGTTGAGTTGCTAGTCGCGACTCGAGTTTTGCCTTTGGAACGGCACTCCCTGACGCGTCCCTTCTCACTGTTTGGGTCTTCTGTTTTCTTCTTTCTCTTTCCTTTCCTTTTCTCTTAGTATCCACAATTTATGAACTGTTCTCTTCGTCTCCTCACTAAATTTATTTTCAAACAGGTATATCCATATAATATCTTCTCTATATACTTCTTTTTTTTTTTTTTATGTAGGAAAGACACTGGCCAAGGGCAACAAAAATCCAATAAAAAAAAAATGCCCACTAAAATGCCAGTCTCACAAAAGGGTCAAAGCAGTGGTCAAAAATTGATGAATAAGTGTCTTGAAACCTCCCTCTTGAAGGAATTCAAGTCATAGGAAGGTGGAAATACAGAAGCAGGCAGGGAGTTCCAGAGTTTACCAGAGAAAGGGATGAATGATTGAGAATACTGGTTAACTCTTGCGTTAGAGAGGTGGACATAATAGGGGTGAGAGAAAGAAGAAAGTCTTGTGCAGCGAGGCCGCGGAAGGAGGAGAGGCATGCAGTTAGCAAGATCAGAAGAGCAGTTAGCATGAAAATAGCGGTAGAAGACAGCTAGATATGCAACATTGCGGCGGTGAGAGAGAGGCTGAAGACAGTCAGTTAGAGGAGAGGAGTTGATGAGACGAAAAGCTTTTGATTCCACCCTATCTAGAAGAGCAGTATGAGTGGAACCCCCCCTGACATGTGAAGCATACTCCATACATGGACGGATAAGGCCCTTGTACAGAGTTAGCAGGTGGGGGGGGGGGTGAGAAAAACTGGCGGAGACGTCTCAGAACACCTAACTTCATAGAAGCTGTTTTAGCTAGAGATGAGATGTGAAGTTTCCAGTTCAGATTATAAGTAAAGGACAGACCGAGGATGTTCAGTGTAGAAGAGGGGGACAGTTGAGTGTCATTGAAGAAGAGGGGATAGTTGTCTGGAAGGTTGTGTCGAGTTGATAGATGGAGGAATTGAGTTTTTGAGGCATTGAACAATACCAAGTTTGCTCTGCCCCAATCAGAAATTTTAGAAAGATTAGAAGTCAGGCGTTCTGTGGCTTCCCTGCTTGATATGTTTACCTCCTGAAGGGTTGGACGTCTATGAAAAGACGTGGAAAAGTGCAGGGTGGTATCATCAGCGTAGGAGTGGATAGGACAAGAAGTTTGGTTTAGAAGATCATTAATGAATAATAAGAAGAGAGTGGGTGACAGGACAGAACCCTGAGGAACACCACTGTTAATAGATTTAGGAGAAGAACAGTGACCGTCTACCACAGCAGCAATAGAACGGTCAGAAAGGAAACTTGAGATGAAGTTACAGAGAGAAGGATAGAAACCGTAGGAGGGTAGTTTGGAAATCAAAGCTTTGTGCCAGACTCTATCAAAAGCTTTTGATATGTCCAAGGCAACAGCAAAAGTTTCACCAAAATCTCTAAAAGAGAATGACCAAGACTCAGTAAGGAAAGCCAGAAGATCACCAGTAGAGCTGCCTTGACAGAACCCATACTGGCGATCAGATAGAAGGTTGTGAAGTGATAGATGTTTAAGAATCTTCCTGTTGAGGATAGATTCAAAAACTTTAGATAGGCAGGAAATTAAAGCAATAGGACGGTAGTTTGAGGGATTAGAACGGTCACCCTTTTTAGGAACAGGTTGAATGTAGGCAAACTTCCAGCAAGAAGGAAAGGTAGATGTTGACAGACAAAGCTGAAAGAGTTTGACTAGGCAAGGTGCAAGCACGGAGGCACAGTTTCGGAGAACAATAGGAGGGACCCCATCAGGTCCATAAGCCTTCCGAGGGTTTAGGCCAGCGAGGGCATGGAAAACATCACTGCGAAGAATTTTAATACGTGGCATGAAGTAGTCAGAGGGTAGAGGAGAGGGAGGAACAAGCCCAGAATCGTCCAAGGTAGAGTTTTTAGCAAAGGTTTGAGCGAAGAGTTCAGCTTTAGAAATAGATGTGATAGCAGTGGTGCCATCTGGTTGAAATAGAGGAGGGAAAGAAGAAGAAGCAAAGTTATTGGAGATATTTTTGGCTAGATGCCAGAAACCACGAGGGGAGTTAGATATTGAAAGGTTTTGATATTTTCTGTTAATGAAGGAGTTTTTGGCTAGTTGGAGAACAGACTTGGCATGGTTCCAGGCAGAAATATAAAGTGCATGAGATTCTGGTGATGGAAGGCTTAAGTACCTTTTGTGGGCCACCTCTCTGTCATGTATAGCACGAGAACAAGCTGTGTTAAACCAAGGTTTAGAAGGTTTAGGACGAGAAAAAGAGTGAGGAATGTACGCCTCCATGCCAGACACTATCACCTCTGTTATGCGCTCAGCACACAAAGACGGGTCTCTGACACAGAAGCAGTAGTCATTCCAAGGAAAATCAGCAAAATACCTCCTCAGGTCCCCCCAACTAGCAGAGGCAAAACGCCAGAGGCACCTTCGCTTAGGGGGACCCTGAGGAGGGATTGGAGTGATAGGGCAAAATAAAGATATGAGATTGTGATCGGAGGAGCCCAACGGAGAAGAAAGGGTGACAGCATAAGCAGAAGGATTAGAGGTCAGGAAAAGATCAAGAATGTTGGGCCTATCTCCAAGACGGTCAGGAATACGAGTAGGGTGTTGCACCAATTGCTCTAGGTCATGGAGGATAGCAAAGTTGTAGGCTAGTTCACCAGGATGGTCAGTGAAGGGAGAGGAAAGCCAAAGCTGGTGGTGAACATTGAAGTCTCCAAGAATGGAGATCTCTGCAAAAGGGAAGAGGGTCAGAATGTGCTCCACTTTGGAAGTTAAGTAGTCAAAGAATTTCTTATAATCAGGGGAGTTAGATGAGAGGTATACAGCACAGATAAATTTAGTATGAGAGTGACTCTGTAGTCGTAGCCAGATGGTGGAAAACTCGGAAGATTCAAGAGCGTACTGCAATCTTATACTTTTTCTTCTTTCCTCCTGATATTCTGGGCACCATAATAATGTTTCTTATCTTCATATTCTATTCCACACATATTAAATGCTGTTACCTCATTATTAAATCTATTTCTGTCATTCAGCCTTATATAACATTTGTTACGCATTTAAATATCAATTCTGAGGCTTGGTCGTTTATGTATACCTCTTCTTGCCGCTTAACTCCTTCCTCCATGTTCTCAGGCTTTTTTTTTTTTATTACATTAATTTCTCTCATCCACTCTCTTGTATTCAAGTCTCTCATCATTTGTTTTATACTCTTCCTCCGGCCTCACTTATACTCTCACTCATCACCTCTACCTTCCTAAAGTCATTTTATCCATCTATAATATTTTTCTTCTCTATCATCTCTTCTCCTATCCTCATATTCAAACCAATCCCTTATACTAATACATATCTGAGATATTTCCATTGTCTTATAATTGTCATCCTCGCACTTGAAAGTTGAGGAGCCTATTTCCCCGCGTGGAGCTGTCTCTGGAGTGTATGCATAACAATTTGCATGAGTCCCAAGGATCCTTCTATACACACTGTTTTCTATCCTTTGTAATTTATTTGTCTGTTTTTGTTATTTCAATTACATTTATTCCATACAAAATAGATGGTATAGTGTTACCGCCTTCCAGCAAGTTTTTTGCTATTAATATTATTGAACACCTTTGAGCTAGCACATTATGTGTCATGTTAGTAAGCATTGCAGCTTTCTGAAACATTATTTCTTTCTGTACATTGAATTTGGCTTTTTCTTCATATAAAAGATTATGATGTTACTTTTCTGTTTATTGATTTCTAGTACAAATTCTTTATTTGTTATCTCCAATTACTATATATTTATTACTGCTTCCTCAACACTTTTTACCAACAGCATCCCATCAGCGGTAAAGAGCAGTGATGCAATCTTGAAAGTCTTATCTCTAAAACTCTTGCCTATTTTTTTTCTATTTCTTCTATAATGTTATAAATCAGCAATTTAAAAAGTAGGTGCTACTTTGGCTTGTTATCTCCGTCATGAACCTTCTTTGCTATGCGATCTACACTTTATATTGCGATCTACGTGTTATGAATCTACTTTTGTATGTAATCTGTAGGATAGTATTTCATAAGTACTTAGTACTTATGAAATACTATCCTACATAATCTACACTTTATATTGTGATCTACAACAAGAAAAATTGTACTTATCAAGAACATGGAAAACACTTGTCCTAATTTCGAGAGAAAATGTCTGGTTAGAGAGTTTGAATCATGAGCGGAATGTCTGTTCTAGTGTCGAAGTTCAAAGAAGAGACCGTGAGACACTTCACCCAATTATTCCGAGAAAAGTCGCTGAAGGCTCAATAATCCATTCCGACGACTGGCCAGCTTACTATAATTTAAACCAACTCAAATTTCATCATTTTTTCCGTAAATCACCAGCAACATTACGTCGATTCTAACATCGGAGCTCATACTCAAGGAAGTGAAAGATCCTAGCTTGATGCGAAGATTCGTATATTGAAAATAATGTGAGGCATCAATTGAAGAGCATTTCAGTCTCACCGAGACTACTTCTAGTGGCGGATGATGAGAAAAGAAGTTCCTGGCCTCTATTTAGCAATTTTTAGCCGATGTACTTTACGTGTTGTTCATCGCTAGAATATGAATAAAAAAAAATTACATATTTCCTATGCTATATATCATTCCAAAATAAAAAAAAAAAAAGTTCAGTACAGATACTTTTTCCTTGTAGATAACAAGCCAAAGTACGGTATAGATATTTTTTCCCAGTAGATAACAAGCCAAAGTAGCACCAAAAAGTGTGGTAGATGCACCCCTGTCGTATTCCGCTACACACCTCTATTTCTATTACTTCTTTTCCCAACTCTATTTTCGTCTTATCTTTTGTGTACACTTCTGCAATGACGTTTATTAATTTTGGGTCCACGATATTTCTCATTAGGACTTCTAACAATTTTCCCCTTATGATACTACGTATCATAAGCCTTTGCAAAATCTATTGAAGTGACTATTAGTGGATGTTTCAATCTATAGTTTTTTTTCTTTTTTTTCTAGGCAATATTTCAAATTAAATAAATTGTTTTCGATTTTACTACCTTCTGTAAATCCTGCCTGTCTTTCTTTCATTAATAATTTTCTCTCTGCTGTTTCTTACCACTGCCATCAGTAGCTTGTATCCCACATTATTTAACGCAACTGGTCTCATTTCCTTTACAGCTGGTCTGCTTGTTTTGGGGTATCATTACTGTTCTTGATTCCCTCCATTTCTCTGATATGCACCCTATTTCTACCATTCTTTTTCTATCTTTCTTATCAGTGTTCCCATTAATACTTCGGTCTTTATATAGGTCTCCTTTAATATGGTCTGTACCAGCTGCTCTTTTATTTCTGGTCTTGTTTATGCATTTAGGCAATTCTTCCTCATTTATTTTTTCTTCCTCCAAGTAAATAAAACTTTCTTACGCCCTTCTTGTCATGTCCGTGTGTTCCCTTACTTATAAGTTACACGTCTCTATGTAATTAGTAATTACTCTTTGCTTTCCCTATTTCCTCTACTCTCTCCAGTCTTACAGTCTGCTTATTATCTATGGTTTCTTTTCTCTTCCCATATTCCATATAGTTTCTATTTCAATACCATGTTCCCTGTAAATACTGCTCCAAAAACCATTGACTTCCTCTTCTAATTTATCTTTCTCCAGCTCCACGGCATCCTCTCCATATAAACTTATCTTATTTTTCTCTTTGACAGATTCTTCTTTTAACATTCTTATGTACTCCCACATGTTTTTTTTTTTTCCTTTATCTTTGCTTTCTTTTATTATTTTTTTTATCTTCTCTTCATATATTTCCTTCCTTATAAGTGTTTGTACCTTTACTTTTTGTTCCATCTCTCTTCCTCTTTAAATGTTTTTTTTTTTGCATTCCTTCTATTTCTATTCAATCTCTTTCTCTCTCGTATTTCCTTTCTTATCTCTTCATTTATCATTGTGGGTTCCTCTCTGTCACCATTTTTCTCCACTCTCCTGTAGACACTCTTCAAAACTTTATCTGCTATATCTTTAATCCTTAGTAGTTCCATCTCCTTCATATTATCAACCTTTCCCCTCACTACCTGCTCCTCTAGACTTTCTCTGAATTTGTCCAGTGAGTGTCTATAATATTTCCTTACTACCCATTAATTTTCCTTGTACTTCTTTCCTTTCTCTTATAACTTTAATACAACTTCTAGCACGTTATGGTCCGATAGCTCCTGTAAAAGAAAAACAGACAAAACAAGCAGAAAAACGAACAATATCCACCAAACTAATTGTCCTTATATCTGGGACGCCACATTCTCGCCAGAAACTCCTTTACTGCCTCGATCATCCTTTCATTCGTCTCTGCACAGTCCCAGCAGCAACACCATCCATTTCCTTCCTGTCCTCTCCACAGTTTCATTCCTATTATGCCTAACACAGTTAAAATAACTTGCATCATCGCTCTCCTGTCTCTCTCATACCTTTCACACTCCAGCATCACATGCTCCACCATCTCATCCTCATCTGGCACACTCCACTATGGGACTCAGACCATCTGTAATTCTTTGCATTCACATCCATACACTGTGCTCGGGAAAGATCACAATCCAGGCTTCCATCATACCACCTTTCATACATCGGGGCCTCTTTCTCCATAATACCATTCCAGAGTACTCTTTCGTTCCATCTCATTCTTCCATTTATTCAGTTCCACACACTTTATTTTTCTGTCTGTCTCACTCTTCCATTTTCTCACATTCCATTCAGTTCCCACTCCACCTTCTCTTGTCAAAACTTTTATCGCCTTTCTCATTTCTTCCTTACCTGTCACCCCATTCATCTTCGGGCTCTCCACATTCTCACTGTCAGGTATCACCTCACCTTTCAGGAATCTGTATCATTCTCGGCCACCTTCAACATCTTTCTCTCATAAGGACCGAATCACACCTCTCTCACACACCTAGCTTTAACATATCTCTCGTTTCGTCACTCACTGCTGACTCACATACGCTGTCCATGCATTATGGTAATCACTTTCAACTTCCTCACTCTTATGCCTCCTCTTTCTCAACTGCCTGCACAGACTATTTAGTCTCATTCTCTCCTTCCTAGCATCCCTAATCTCGTCATTCCATTATGGGTTACATGTACGATTTTCACACACTACCTGGCTGGCTGCTGCATTTTTCACATTCTTTACAAATCTATCATTCAGTTCATCTACACCATTCAAGTTTTCATCCTCCCAGCTTCTCTCACTTAAGTCTACCTGGAAATTCTCCTACATCCCTCAACCTCTACTGTCTCCTTTTAGCCTTTGCATTCCTTTCCTCTCTTCCACGTGTGACTCGCTTCTGAACCAGCCTGCGGTTCGCACAAGGAATGTGCTTGCCCAGTGTGATAGGCCCTTAAGATGTATAGAATCCTTGCCAACACCCCTGCCAAGAGACACCCTGAGCCAGCGTGCTAAGTCATATGGTTCAACCTCCCTAACCCTTCCGGTAGGCTTTGTGTTGCTGTTTACTTGGATAGACAGATGGAAAAAATAAGGTTTTGAAAGATGACGAAATGAGAATTATGTATACATCCCACTTAATTTTCTTTTAAAACCTTTATTTGTTGTCTTTTTTTTCTCATTTATTACTTGTTTCAACCTCATTTTGCACTATGTATGTGTATGTTTAATTTATTATCATTTCTTGTTTAGCTATGGTGTATTTTCTTTATGCATGTGTTTTCTTATGCATCTTTCTCCTGATCTTTTTCTTTCCAAGAGATTCATGTCCATCACGCATTCCTTTTCTTCTTCCATAATTTTACCATTCTTTTCTTTCCTCATAATAATACATTTTCTTAACTCTCATGCTGCTATAATTGCTTATGAAATTTTTATGATTATTTTTTAAGTAGCTACATAAATGTACGTCATAAAAAGAAAAAAAAATATTGATATAGAAATTTTATATTAATCAATACATGGCATTTTTTTTATTTTATTTATTTTTTTACTTTTTAAGCTTTATTTAAGACTGAAATAGTGTAACAATTATTTACGCACTGTTCCTATAAACACAAAAGAATATCTAGCATACACACAATATGTCTCCTTTAAAGGAAGATATCACTATTATCAGATAAAAATGTCCAGAATGAGAATGAAGAAGAAAAAAAAAAAAGAAAATCAGGATTCGGACCTGGAAAAAAAAAATTCAAAAAATTTCACAATTAAAAAAATTCTCTAAATCACAGGATTTTACTCGTAAGCGATGAACAGTAGAAGAAAAATATTCTTATAGAAAGTTTATATCAGTCGATTAAATATGGTTTCCTACTGTCTAATCATTGTTTGAAAATAAAATATGGTTAAAGTTTGCAGTGTTCCTATGGATAGAAAAGAATACTTGATATACGCACCATGTGTCTCCTTTAAGTAAGGAACCTTTTATCCAGTATCAGATAAAGTTTTTGAGACTGAAATTTTTTTTTTATTTTATTTTTTTAAAGGTCTGGCACCTGGGGAAAAAGTATAAAAAAATTTGCGATTAAAAAAATTTCCCTCTAAGCTAGAGAATTTTAATTATGATTTTTTTTTTTTTCATTCTTTCCAGGTTCACTAAAATATTTACTTGATAATAAGTGAATGTTCTTTGCTTAAAGGAGACACATTGTGCATATGTTTTGTATTCACAAGACCGGTGTGAAGATAATACTTAACTTTAAAGTTATTAAACATTTAAAAGAAAATTAAAGCATTAAAAAAAATAATAATAAATAAATGGTAATAATAATAATTAAATAAATAAATAAACAATTCTTTATTGATATAAAGTTTCCATATACATATTTTGTTTCTACATTTCATGTTTCAAAATTCTGTAGTTTAGACGGAAAATTTCCAGTCAGAAAAATGTTCGAAATTCTTTCTAGGACAATGAGTGAAACAATTTTCAATTTCATAATTTTTGCTTGGTAATAGATGTATGTTCCTTTCTTAAGGGAGACACATTATGCGCATGTTTTGTGTTCTCTTGAGCGGTGTGAAGGTAATGATATTTAACTTTGAAAATATTTCACATTTAAAGAAAGTTTACAAAGTAAAAATTCTTTCTTTATTGAATGATGATGACTTTCTATAAACATATTTCACTTCTACGTTTCATGATCAAAAGTTCTGTAGTTTTGAGAGAGAGAAAAAAAGAAAAAATAAATAAATCTATAAAAGTTGAGTAAGCATATTGATATAGAAAGTTGATATCAGTCAATAAAGTGTTTATTTTTTATCTTCTAAACTTTGTTTACAGGTAAAATTTAGTTTAAGTTGAATATAACTATGTACTAAACCTACATACGTATTCCTACTACCACCACCACCACCACTACCCCCACCCCTACTACAACTATTAGTACTCCTCTTCCTACTCCTCCTACTCCTCCTCCTCTTCCTCCTCCTCCTCCTCCTCCTCCTCCTCCTCCTCCTCCTCCTACTACTACTACTACTACTACTACTACTACTACTACTACTACTACTACTACAACAACTACTACTACTACTACTACTACTACTACTACTACTACTACAACTACTACTACTACTACTTTTATTATACACCTGCTGCTTCTGCCATTTTTTTTTTTTATGTAGGAGGGACACTGGCCAAGGGTAACAAAAATCCAATTGAGAAAAAAAAAAAAAAGCCCACGGAGATGCCAGTCCGAGAACAGAGTCCTAAGCGGTAGTCAAAAATTGAAGGATAAGTGTCTTGAAACCTCCCTCTTGAAGGAATTCATGTCATAGGAAGGTAGAAATACAGAAGCAGGCAGGGAGTTCCAGAGTTTACCAGAGAAGGGGATGAATGACTGAGGATACAGGTTAACTCTTGCATTAGAGAGATGGACAGAATAGGGGTGAGAGAAAGAAGAAAGTCTTGTGCAGCGAGGCCGCGGGAGGAGGGGAGACATGCAGTTAGAAAGATCAGTAGAGCAGTTAGCATGAAAATAGCGGTAGAAGATAGCTAGAGATGCAACATTGCGGCGATGAGAGAGAGGTTAAAGACAGTTAGTTAGAGGAGAGAAGTTGATGAGACGAAAAACTTTTGATTCCACCCTGTGTAGAAGAGCGGTATGGGTGGAACCCCCCAGACATGTGAAGCATACTTCATACATGAACGGATAAGGCCCTTGTACAGAGTTAGCAGCTGGGGGGATGAGAAAAACTAGCGGAGACGTCTCAGAACACCTAACTTCATAGAAGCTGTTTTAGCTTGAGATAAGATGTGAAGTTTCCAGTTCAGATTATAAGAAAAGGACAGACCGAGGATGTTCAGTGTAGAAGAGAGTGTTCAGTGTAGTTGAGTGTCATTGAAGAAGAGGGGATAGTTGTGTGGAAGGTTGTGTCGAGTTGATAGACGGAAGAATTGAGCTTTTGAGGCATTGAACAATACCAAGTTTGCTCTGCCCCAATCAGAAATTTTAGAAAGATCAGAAATCAGGCGTTCTGTGGCTTCCCTGCGTGAAATGTTTACTTCCTGAAGGGTTGGACGTCTATGAAAAGACGTGGAAAAGTGCAGGGTGGTATCATCAGCGTAGGAGTGGATAGGACAAGAAGTTTGGTTTGGAAGGTCATTGATGAATAATAAGAAGAGAGTGGGTGACGGGACAGAACCCTGAGGAACACCACTGTTAATAGATTTAGAAGAAAAACAGTGACCGTCTACCACAGCAGCAAGAGAACGGTCAGAAAGGGAACTTGAGATGAAGTTACAGAGAGAAGGATAGAAGCTATAGGAGGGTAATTTGGAAATCAAAACTTTGTGCCAGACTCTATCAAAAGCTTTTGATATATCCAAGGCAACAGCAAAAGTTTCACCAAAATCTCTAAAAGAGGATGACCAACTCAGTAAAGAAAGCCGTAAGATCACCAGTAAAGCGGCCTTGACGGAACCCATACTGGCGATTAGATAGAAGGTTGTGAAGTGATAGATGTTTAAGAATCTTCCTGTTGAGGATAGATTCAAAAACTTTAGATAGGCAGGAAATTAAAGAAATAGGACGGTAGTTTGAGGGATTAGAACGGTCACCCTTTTTAGGAACAGGTTGAACGTAGGCAAACTTCCAGCAAGAAGGAAAGGTAGATGTTGACAGACAGAGCTGAAAGAGTACAAACACTGAGGCACAGTTTCGGAGAACAATAGGAGGGACCCCATCAGGTCCATAAGCCTTCCGAGGGTTTAGGTCAGCGAGGGCATGGAAAACATCATTGCGAAGAATTTTGATAGGTAGCTTGAAGTAGTCAGAGGGTGGAGAGGGAGGAAGAAGCCCAGAATCGTCCAAGGTAGAGTTTTTACCTAAGGTTTGAGTATATAGTTCAGCTTTAGAGATAGATGTGATAGCAATGGTGCCATCTGGTTGAAATAAAGGAGGAAAAGAAGAAGCAAAGGTATTTGAGATATTTTTGGTTAGGTGCCAGAAGTCACGAGGGGAGTTAGATCTTGAAAGATTTTGACACTTTCTGTTAATGAAGGAGTTTTTGGCTAGTTGGAGAACAGACTTGGCATGGTTCCGGGCAGAAATATAAAGTGCATGAAATTCTGGTGATGGAAGGCTTAAGTACCTTTTGTGGGCCACCTCTCTATCATGTATAGCACGAGAACAAGCTGTGTTAAACCAAGGTTTGGAAAGTTTAGGTCGAGAAAAGAGTGAGGAATGTACGCCTCCATGCCAGACACTATCACCTCTGTTATGCTCTCAGCACACAAAGACGGGTCTCTGACACGGAAGCAGTAGTCATTCCAAGGAAAATCAGCAAAATACCTCCTCAGGTCCCCCCAACTAGCAGAGGCAAAACGTCAGAGGCACCTTCGCTTAGGGGGGATTAGAGGTCAGGAAAAGATCAAGAATGTTGGGCGTATCTCCAAGACGGTCAGGAATACGAGTAGGGTGTTGCACCAATTGCTCTAGGTCGTGGAGGATAGCAAAGTTAAAGGCTAGTTCACCAGGATGGTCAGTGAAGGGAGAGGAAAGCCAAAGCTGGTGGTGAACATTGAGGTCTCCAAGGATGGAGATTTCCGCAAAAGGGAAGAGAGTCAGAATGTGCTCCACTCTGGAAGTTAAGCAGTCAAAGAATTTCTAAATAGTCAGAGGAATTAGGTGAGAGGTATGAAGCACAGATAAATTTAGTTTGAGAGTGACTCTGTAGTCGTAGCCAGATGGTGGAAAATTCGAAAGATTCAAGAGCGTGGGCACGAGAGCAGGTTAAGTCGTTACGCACATAAACGGAAAATCCATCTTTGGATTGAAAATGAGGATAGAGAAAGTAGGAGAGAACAGAAAAGGGGCTACTGTCAGTTGCCTCAGATACCTGTGTTTCAGTGACGAAAAGATGAGGTTTAGTAGAGGAGAGGTGGTGTTCTGCAGATTGAAAATTAGATCTAAGATCGCGAATGTTGCAAAAGTTAATGAAGAAAGAGTTGAGGAGGGTATCAAGACACTTTGGGTTCATATCAGAAGAGCAGTCCGACCTGGGGACATTTGTGGTTCCCTCCCCAGATGGGGAGGAGTCGCCATGATATTTTTGAAGAAAGAAGAAAGAAGAAAGAAGAAGAAGAAAGTTGTCTTTAGAGGGCAGGCTGTGACTGCCCCCTTGTGTTGTGAAACACAAAGGGAAACGTTCAGTGACGTCACAGCTGGGTTTAATGATAAGCTCACAGCACCCCCTGATCCAGTGGTTCAGACCTCACTGCTTTAGACCTCACTGCTGTTGCTGCTGCTGCTGCTGCTGCTGCTGCTACTACTACTACTACTACTACTACTACTACTACTACTACTACTACTACTACTACTACTAGTTTGATGTTCATTTGTTTCCCTAGGAAGTCTCAAAATCACATGTTTTCTTCGTGTACACTCAGGCGTCTTAGCGTGAGCAATGGAGATGCGAATTTAAGATCCGTAAAATTATAAGGTTTTCTCAATATTCCTGCGATGTCATAATCACACCTTAACAATATATAAATATAAAGTCCCTCTATAATTAATCTTAATCTCCTTTAGCTAACCTCCTTCTCGCTCTCCGCTTCCTACTCCTCTTCTTCCTCCTCTCCTCCTCTGGGTATTATGTTCTGATAAAGCCTCTAGGAAATTAATCATCCAATTATATTTTTTTCTTTCTTTTACCTCTAATGGCCACTGAGAGAGAGGGAAGGTTAGGGTGGGGGGAAGGAGAGAAGGAGGAAGGAAAGGAGGGAGAAAAGGAGGGGAAAATTACGACTGAGTATCGGATTGCACATGAGAGAGAGAGAGAGAGAGAGAGAGAGAGAGAGAGAGAGAGAGAGAGAGAGAGAGAGAGAGAGAGAGAGAGAGAGAGAGGGGGCTTAGTCGTAAATAACTTCATTAAAAGAGTAGAAAATATACATATTCTCTCTCTCTCTCTCTCTCTCTCTCTCTCTCTCTCTCTCTCTCTCTCTCTCTCTCTTAATCCATATATCTAACAGTTTATCTATCTATGTATGTATCTATTTATCCATCCAACTAATTGTCTCTTTACCAGTATGCATTTTTCTGTTTACCTTTTTATCTGTGACTTATATAAATCATTATGTAGCGAGTAATGTAATTTTTATACGCACTGCCTCTGTTATGTGCATTAGAAGAAAGAGGGAGGAAAATGTAAGGAGATGCATTACTGAAGTGATATTAAGAAAAATAAGAGTGAAATTATTTGGTCACGTAGTAAGAACAGAAGACCAGGGACCGATTAAAAGAGCCTGGAAAAAAACAAAAAACAGTTGTGGAGAGAAGATCAAAGGGTAGACAGACAGTCAGATGGAGAGAAGGAATAGCGGTAGAAATGCAAATGATGGGAGACACAAAGGAAGATGCAAGGGACTGAAACAACTGGAGAAGACTCGTACATGGCGCCAACCCCTGACTCTTGGAAAATGGTGAAAGGAAAAGAAGAGAGGAAAAGACAAGGAAAGTAATTATTTGCAAGCCTTTTCCCTTTCCCGTCCCTTCTTGTAACCGAATCTTTGTCTATCAGCCAGCCACGGTCGTCCCTCCCTCCCTCCCTCCCTCCTCCCTGTAAAGACCTTCGATAGGATTATGAGAAGACTAATGGCGGTCGATGGGGAATTACTTAGCCAAAACCGAACGTCGATGATGCACCTCGGCTAATTCCACCACTACAGTTACTTCTTTTAAAGTTACTCCTCAGGATTCAATAATACAGAAAACGAGGAGATAGGAGAGAAGGGAGAGAGAGAGCGTAATATTTTGACCTGTAACTATAATAACTTGGAATTCTTTCTGTAAGATTCGTAAGGGTCTTCTCAAGGTATAGTGTGTGTTTCTCTCTCTCGCCCTTTGGAGGTAGAGTTACAGTATAAGTGTGCCCCATTTATTCCTGACGACTGTGGCAACAGATACACGCGCGGAGGGAGAAAGGGAGGAAGGAGGGGGGCGGGAGACCGACACTTTGGAAGGAAGCAGCAGGAGGAGGAGGAGGAGGTATAAGGAGGAGGCGATACCCAGTCTAACGATGACTTACGAGCCGGACGGGATATGATATTACCATTTTTTCCATCATTAGGGCAGCCTCGCCCCGCACAAACCGCTTCTCTGAGCAGGGAGCAGGAGGGAGGGGTGTCTGTGCTGGTGGTGGTGGTGGTGCTAGTGGTGGTGGTGGTGGTGGGTATTTGCTTACTCCCACTACGACTGTATATATTTTCCTGTATTTTCATTCTTTCTCTCTTCATTTACTTACTTTGCTTCTGTGTTTCTTCTTTCAATATATATATTTTTTGTACTTTATATTCTAGCACTACAGTAATACGTATTGTACGCCCCCCACCCCCGTCTCTCTCTCTCTCTCTCTCTCTCTCTCTCTCTCTCTCTCAGCACGTGTCTCCCTCAGGTGCACGAGACGAATCCCATCACCATCAGGAACCACTCGGGCGTACCTTCCCTCCCTTCCCTCCCTTCCCTCCTGTCCCTTCCCTCCACCTCCTCCCCCTCCCTTCCCTCCCCAAGTGTGCATCCGGCCAGCAGTGATTGGATTAGTGTTATTGGTGACGTAATCTGTTATCTCTGACATCGTTGTTCGTTATCCTGACGGCGACGGTGACAGAGGAGGGCGTCTGGAATGTCGTGTACTGAAGTGGAGTGTGGAAAAAAATGTGTGTGAAATGTAAACGAAAGAATTGTTTATTTCTTTTTTTCTTTTCTTTTCTTTCTTTTTTCTTTCTTTTTTTTTGCAACCAATATGTCTGCTCCTCGTTTTTTTTTTTTTTTTTTTTTGCGGGGTCTTTCCTTTTTTTTTTTAGTCTGTCTGTCAGTCAATTAGTCTGCCAGTCTGTTTGTTTGTCCGTCTGTCATTTTTTTCTCTCTTATGTAATTTGGCGAAAAAAAAAACTATTATCGAAAGTTGCAAATGGCAGATATAGAAAACTAAACGAACAATTATTTTCCTTTCTGTCATTTCCGTTGTCAGATGAGGCTATGATAATAACTGTGGTACTACTCATTGTGTCCACTCAGAACACCGCCTTTGATCATGTCTTCTCAATATGCGTGCTTAAGACATCCCCCCCATTGGGTCAGAAAGATTTGGTTTCCATTCTGCACACATATTCTCTCCTCGCTTCCTCGCCTTCTCTTTCCGGGCAAATTATGTATACTTCTCACACCTCCGTGATTTAGATAAGACAGGTAGAAAGGTAGGTGGATGGGTAGCTTAGGTTAATTTAAGTTAGGTAAGGAGGTAGGTAGATTAGTGGTTAGGTTAGGTTAGGTACGTAGGAAGGTAAGTAGATATGTGGGTAGGATAGGCTAGGTTAGGTGGGTAAGTTAGGTTAGGTTAGATTAGGTAGGAAGATAGATGGGTAGGTTAGATTAAGTTAGGTTAGGTTAGATAGATAGGTGGTTAGGTTAGGTTAGATAAGAAGTAGGAAGATAGGTACATAAGTGGGCAGGTTATGTTAGGTTAGGATTCAGTGATGGTTTGCTGCAATGAAATATGATTTTCTTAGGTGTGTGTGTGTATGTGTGTGTTTGCTTGGACAACTTTCTACATTTTGAGTTTGGAAGCTTATCTTCTTCTTCCTCTTCTTTTTCTTCTTCTTCTTCTTCTTACAATTACCATTATTATCATCATTATCATTACCAGTTAGCATATCATTACTTTCCATAATACTGAACGGCAAAGTGCGAGACTACCATTATAATAAAAAAGTCCATTATTAGTACTTTGCAAGAGAGAGAGAGAGAGAGAGAGAGAGAGAGAGAGAGAGAGGTGTGGGGAGGAGAAAATAGCAAGCCCCTCCTTAATCGTCGCTCTTAATCACCAATTACCACCCGTGTTATTGTAAAGGGAGAAGGTTATTGTTGACTGCCGGGCCGTGGGAGGGACGCATTAGGGGAAAGAGGAGGGGGAGAGTAAGAGGGAGGAGTGGGAAGCGGAGGCTGCAAAAAGGGAAGGTAGTAATAGAGAGCTGTATTATTAAAGACCTCTCATTTAATAGTTTGTTCAGCTTGTTTTTTTTTTTGTTTTTTTTTTTATCGTTCCTATATGAGCTGCATTTACTGTTCATTTTTATTTTCACTGTTATTGATTTTTTTTTTTTCGTGATATAGCACTTTATAATGACTGTAGTATAACAACGATGATATTATTGTTGTTTTGATTCTTTTAATGATTGGTGCTGTTGTTAGTGTAGTTGTTGTACGACTTCTCCTTGTCCTCCTCTTCCTCCTAGATACACGTCAGTCTAGTAAACCCAAACAATATTATATTTAGATAAGAAGAGCATGACTTGTACTACTTACTCTCACCTCAGGGAATACGAACATTAAACAGCCAGGCATGTGCAGTCACAGTGAAGGAGCAAGTGGGTAATGGAGGCATTCGGCAATCAAGTGAGTGCAGCAGAAAGATTCGAGTCTCGAGTCTCGAGTCTCGAACGCCGGGTTGGTTTCATTTGTTTCATACCAACAGATGGCGCCCGTGGTCGCATGCCGCCACTGCTTAGAGAGGCACGAGAAGGAGGCGTGTGTGTGGCGTGTAGTGACATCAGCTGTTCTCAAGGATCGTTGCGTCCCTAAACAACAACGTCCCCATTCACCAGAGACTGCGAGTATCTGCTTTGGTAGACGAGAAAAGATGGAGGAGTGTGTGTGGCGTGTGGGGGCATAAGATATTCACAAGGGACTACTAGGATCTACTTACCTACAAATGTAAGTACACTCGTGTCGATTACTTAACCAACACACAGTGAAAAAAAGTGGTAATAAGGGATCAGCCCCACCCTTAGTATATATTGTGAGAAGCTTAATCCTCAATTAATGTTGCATTCTCCCTCATCTGTCACAACATATGGAAAGCTGCAAGAATCGGTCATATTTACACGTGGTGGCAGTTCCTGTATAAAACATGCTTAAGTATTCCCACCTATCATCCGTATCCATAAATTTGTGTTGTATTTTGAAGCTCAATTTTCAGTTTCACCCAACCAACGATTTTCTGATGTGGCTTGTGTGTTTCTGGTGAGATAAATAGTGAACTGATTGATGTCCTACATCACTTCTGTCGAAAATGCGTAGTTTTCAAGTTTCTTGGGGGACCTAACCTAACCTAACCTAACCTAACCTAACCTAACACCTAACCGCGCGTTACTCGATTTAATGATCCCCACCCAAAAAACCCCGATTTCCCACAGGACCCCCCAGATGTTGGGGAAGAGATGTAGGCATAAGTTGATAAATTAATTACTTCAAAACTACGTATTTGCGACGGAAGTGATGTAGACCAGAAACACACAAGCCACATCAGAAAATCATTGGTTGGGTGAAACTGAAAATTGTCCGTGGTCATTAACAGTCTGATTACTGAGACTTACATTCACCTACCGCAATTTGAAGAACAATTCCTTCCTCCTTCGTTTTCAAATATATATTTATACAGTTTGAACCCATTATTTCTTGTCCTGTCCTGTTTACTGACCCTGAGAACTTTGCTTGTCACCCTTCTTGTATCCCCATTACCACTTGAAGACATGGGAAGCTGCAAGAAGTCATTAGGTTTACACGTGGCATATACTCCTACATCATACCTATGTATTTTGGTCTATCATCCTTACCCATAAACTTATCTGATCTTCTTTTAAAGTTTCTTAATGACTCGGCACGAACAGCCTGATTACTGTACTAAACTGTTCCACTTCTCTAACATTATATATGAGAATCATATTCTTCCTAACTGTTTACTTTTTAACTCTTTTTTATTAAACTTGAACCTATCATTTCTTGTCTAATACTGATTATTGATCTTGAGAATTTTCCTTCACTAACTTTTTACTTTTATGTAATTTTATCAAATCCTTTAAGTCTCCTAATTTGGCGAGGGTCACCATCGCCCACCATTTATTCAACAAACGATGTTTCTCTTCTGCCCTTTTGATCCTTTTCCTTGCCGCGGGCGATGGCGTGTTACTAAACTAACGAGGGTGATTTAAGTCGTCGTATGGAGTGTCCTGATCTCTCACAGACCAGAGCGACCCTTCACAGTTTATCCTTGCTGATGGTGGTGGTGGTGGTGGTTTATCTTCAGTATAGTTATGATGGGTGAAAATTGTTTTATGGGGACAGATTATTCCGTACTTCGTGATTAACTTTTTACGTCACTAGCTCCACCTAACGCATTTCTCTCCTAATAGTAGTAATAATAGTAGTAGAAGTAGTAATAACAGTAGTAGTAGTAGTTTAATGACAAAAAAACACAGTACAAAAAGCTGCAAACCCGTTTTTGTCCATAAAGAACACTATGAAAATCTACTCAAAAAATCTCTAAAATCTAAAAATCCAAGAATATAAGAAGTTAAAAAAATAATAGCAAGCACACTTACTGTCCCGCACACCCACCTTGATCACCTCCCACTGTCCCGGCAACCTCTTCCTAGGGCCTCATTGTCATCTAATATCCCGCCTTCACGTCCACCTTCACCTTCCGTTACTCCGTTTTCACATTCACCGTCATCATCATCTACTGACATTCTTCTCACTCAGCATCATCATGTCCCTAACACACATCTTTCTCGCCTGTATCGTCATCAGCGTCTGCAACTCGCATCTCTTCCGTCCATCTCCTCCGCACTCTGAACTAACTCTTCCCTTAGCGGTCTCTGGCACTATTTTTCTTGGTAATAGAGAGCATAAAATAGCAGTGTTTTAGTCACGGTTGAACACCCTTTAATTACGTTGATAACGCAATCATGTGCTCATATTTGCGGTTTTTTTGATGATTTTCTTCCGTATCTCGTAAAATAAAAAACATGTCTATCTTGTAATTTATAATTCAAGAAGGTTAATTAATGTTTTAAGTCATACTATTAACATAGCAGTGCTGGTACGCAGCTGTGCGATTTTAAGAAAACCGAAGAAAATCTGTTACAAAGTCGAGACGAAAAATTTTTTTGAGAAGCCGATTTTTTTTCCCTTCTCTCTTTCTTTAGTCAATAACAACACAAAGTTTGCTGCGTACAGAGACTAAAACAAAGATCGGAAGTTTATCACATTGAGATTAAGAGAAAGATCAGAAGTTTGTCACGGTGATTGCCGGCGATAATTCTCCTTAACACTGCACCGCAGAGTCATCACAAGCTACACCAGGCCTGTGATACACTGCAGTTACCGCCGCTATGCACCTCCTTCATGACCACCACCACCACCGCAATCACCACCACCATCATCACCGCCACCACCATCTTTGCCGCATGTCTGTTTTCAATCTTCATTTGCACCACCGCCATGCAACTGAATTCATCATCACGAGCAGCTCTGCCATTAGTGTAATAAGCATAACGTTATAATTTACCACTGTCACTTTCACCACCACCACCATCATCATCATCATCATCATCATCATCATCATCATCATCACAACAACAACAACGATAACAACAACGATAACAACAACCTCACTATCCGGAAGGAGGCTCATCGTTCTTCCTTCATCCCACCCGGTCATCTCCTCCTCCTCCTTCCCCCCCTCCCCCTCCCTCCCAAGAAGAGGCGCTAATGGCTGGTCATAAGACACCAAGGGGAAGGGGAAAGGAGGGAGAGATTAGAAGCTGGAGGAAGAGAAACAGTGTGAGAGGAAGAAACGAAGGGGGAGGAAATAAGAGTAAGAGAGAGGGAGAGTTAAACTACCACCACCACCACCACCACCACTACTACTACTACTACTACTACTACTACTACTACTACTACTACTACTACTACTACTACCACAATAGAAAAAGTAATAGTAGCAGCAGCAGCCGCAGTAGTAGTGGTAGTAGTAATGGAAATGAAAGTACTAATATTTTAGGCGCCCAGGCTGTAATGGTTGTTGTCGTGGTGGTGGTAATGGCTGTAGTGGAAGTGGTAGTGACTCTTGGTAAGTGATATTGGTTGTTCACTTCTCCCCCGACATCCGGTTAACTTCGGTAATGAGAGGTTGACGTGTCCCGTGGTATCCGGTGTGTGTGTGTGTGTGTGTGTTTAAGGGAATGGGTAGACCGCTTTTATTCTCTCTCTCTCTCTCTCTCTCTCTCTCTCTCTCTCTCTCACTAAAATCTTAAGAGAGTTTAATCAAAGTTTTCAGATTTCTTCTCTTCCCTATTTACACTCATTCCTTTTGGCACATTTCTTTCTTCACTATTTTTTTTTCACCTTCACCTTACACATCCTCTCTTGCCTTCATGAAAGTCACATATTCCCCTTTACATTCCATTTTTACCACTTCCTTCTATCTATCCTCTCTCTCACCATCTCCCTCTTTCTCCCACTCTTTCCCTCCATCACCCCCACCTCGCCTTTCCTTCCCTCCTTCCCTCCTCCCAGAGTTATGAGCTCCCAACGACTCCTCCATCTTGTTCTCTCGATCGTTTGAAAGAACAAATTGATGGGAAGTGGAAATGGAATCGGTCTCGAATTATACTCTTTGATGCCACTGACAGATGTACCAGAGAGAGAGGGGGAGAGGGGGATGAGTGAGGGGCTAGGGGAGGAGAGGGACAGGGAAGGGAAAAAAGGGGGAAGGAGGGAGGAAAAAGAGATGAACATGGGAGGGAAGGGTGCAGAGAGAGAGAGAGAGAGAGAGAGAGAGAGAGAGAGAGAGAGAGAGAGAGAGAGAGAGAGAGGGTGTGTGTGTGTGTGTTAGATCTGGTTTTCATTTTCCGGACCACTGAAGTGAATTGCAGAATTTTCATTACCCTCCATGTTCCTCGGTGATTATCAAGTCCTCCCTCCCTCCCTCCCTTGCATTCACTCCCTCCCTCCCTTCCTTCCTTCCTTCCTTCCTTCCCTAACCTTCAGTCTCTCTATTCCTTGCTCCCATTCCTTCCTTCCTTTCTTCTTTCCTTTCTAACTCACTCCAATGCTCCTTCCATCTTAACATTCTCTCTCTCTCTTTCTCTCTCTCTCTCTCTCTCTCTCTCTCTCTCTCTCTCTCTCTCTCTCTCTCCACCTTTCCTTCACTTGATCTACACACCTGGATAAATTAGTATCACCTCACCTGCCTTTTACTGCTCTTCTTCCTCCTCATCATCCTCCTCCTCCTCCTCCTCCTCCTCCTCCTCCTGGTCCTCCTCCTCTTCCCTCCTCCTGCTGCTGCTGCTGCTGTCATACCACAAGTCATAGGTGGAGGCGGGAATGAGCAGACATGACTTAGTGTTGCTAATGTGAGGATCCCGGTGTTAGGGAGGGAGGGAGGGAGGTGGGGGTATGGGGGGGAGAGGAGAGGGACCTGCTGCCCGAGGGTGTGACGCTTGACTTGCTTTTACCTGTTCTTAATTAATCCTCGTCCGGACAGGTGTAGCACGAGGGAGAGGCGAGTCACAGTGTACTTTTGTGCGGTGGACTGAAAAATTACCTTACAATTGTCTTACCCGCGGGAGCCTGAGTGGCCGCGACTGTGGCCGCGCCGTGACTGCCCTCCACTCTCACTCCTCCTGTCCCTTCCCTTTCTTCTTCCCTTCCTTTTCTTTTCCTTCCTCCCTCCCTCCTTCCCTTTCCTCTTGACTTCTTCTCTCTTCCCCTTCTCTTCCCTTCCCTTCCTTTCCTTTTCTTTCCTCTTCCCCTTTTCCCCTTCTCATTCTTTCCTCCTTCCCTTCTTCCCTTTTCCCTTCCCTTCCCTTCCCTTCCCTTCATCCTCCCCTTTTGCTTTTTCTCTTCCCTTCACTTTTACCTTTCTCCTTCCCTTCATTTCCTTTCCCTTCCCTTCCTCCTTCCTTTTCCCTCTTCCCATCCCTTCCTTTCTCGTTCTCCTTCCCTTCCCTTCCTTTCCCTTCCTCTTCCCCTCCCTTCTTGTATCTCCCCTTCATTTCCTTTCCCTTCCCTTCATTTCTCTTTCTCCGTCTCTCTTTCCCTTCCTCTTCCCCTCCCTTCTTGCATCTTCCCTTCCTTTCTTCCTTTCCCTTCTTTTCTTCCCCTTCCTTCTTCCCTCTTCTCCTTCATCTGTCCCTTTCCCTTCCCCTTCTCTCTTCACCTTTCACTTCCTTCCCTTCACTCTACTTATTTCATTAGCAGCTGGGCTATCAACGTATTCAGACTTGCTTTCATATATTCTGTTTTATAATCTCCATAGGTGTGTTAGTGTTATTTACCTTACATCACTAGTCTACCACGTCCTCCTCCTCCTCCCCCTGTTTGTTTCCCTTTCTCTCCATTTTTCTCCGTCTCTTCCATCACTACCACTCATTCACAATCCTTACCTCTGTCACTTAACATCACTGTCACCTATGCCTTCTCAGCATCACTATCATCACCACAGTTGCTGGTACTATTGTATGCACCATTGTTGTTCTTCAGCTTGTTCTGTCATCAGCATTCATTACCGTCTCACCGTGACTACCTGGCCAACACCTTTACAATCCTCTTCCTGTACCATACTTAGTTTTATCGTGTTTCTTCGTTATTCTGTTCTCTTCACCACCGCTACTACTACTACTACTACTACTACTACTACTACTACTACTACTACTACTACTATCATTACCACCACCAACCACCGCAACTACTCCTTGCCCTGTTAGCTCCACCACCACCACCATCACCTCGGACACTCTGTATTCACCACCACCGCCACTACAATCCCCACCATCATCATAACCACTACTGCTACTACTACCACTTTCATCACCACCATTTCGCCACTGCATCCATTTCCACCACCACCATCACCACCACGATCCTAACAAGCAGTCACCATTACCAGTACTAACATCACCACTACTACTCCCGTCCCTACAACCACTGCATTTACTGTTATCATCAGTATTAACGCCATTTCCTTCACTATCATGAATATCACCACTATTTGTGTCGCCTGTATTGTGAAACGCTACGCTCTCTTTCCACGACTAGTTTCAAAGGCCACAGATGTTTAGCCAGGTTCTCAAGAGTGTTACTCTTGTTAATAATGCAGGAATCTTATTAATCTGTCTTATTAATCGAGTAACTTTAACTAGAGCCTTTTGAATGTAGTGTAGGTGCGGTGCAGAGGGGTTTCAGAGTACGGTTTCATTTACCACCACCGTCATCACCACTACCACCACTACCACCACCAGTATTACCACCCTATTCATCCATACATTACTCTACCTACACTTCTTATAAACGACTCCTACTAATTATCTCGTTAAATCTTTCCCCATCCTTTTCCTCTTCAGCCTCATCTTTTCTCTGTCTCCTTCTCCTCATCCTTCCTCATCTCTTGTCCTGTCCCTTCTCCCCGTTCTCTCTTCCCTCTGTCTCTCCCCCATCCTTCGCCTCTCGTTACAACTCTTCTCACACCATAAGTTTTCCCCTACAACCCCCCCCCCCCTCTCTCTCTCTCTCTCTCTCTCTCTCTCTCTCTCTCTCTCTCTCTCTCTCTCTCTGCCCACAACACCAATATGGCGAGGCAGTATCTTTATTTTTCTTCCCAGGACACGTGCCACTCAGACCATTGGCTCCCCATCGCCTCTTCATTAGTTCCTCGCGTTGGGAAAGAGGAGGAAGAGGAGGAGGGGGAGGAGGAGGAGGAGGAAGAGGAAGAGGAAGGATATCATGTCCTCAGGTGTGTAGTGTACAATAATACCCTTTTTTCATGATTATATTCGTGTTGTACTGTTTCCTATTGTGTCAGTGAATGTGTGTGTGTGTGTGTGTGTGTGTATGCGTGTTCTACTGTGCCTTACTGTATATCTCTTTACCTCGTAGTTACGGTTAGAACTCTTTCGCAAATAGCTACGTAAGGAACTAAAGGTCTGTTGGTGCTTGGTTATTATGTGTATTGAATCATTATATGGTGTTATGTGGTGCAAGGGATGGTGAACTGGAGGTTATAATGCAGTGGTCTAGTGGCAAGTGTGTGACTGGTTTAGTACATTGGTGGTAACATGGTGGTAGTAGTAGTAGTAGTAGTAGTAGTAGTAGTAATAGTAAAGCGTGACAGTGAAACAGTAAAACGCTGAAAATGCACAAATTATAATTAGAGGGAGAGAAACGGGAGTGAGAGAGGGAGAGAGACTGCTTTCCTGGTACGTAATATACCAAGGGAGATGCGAGGAGGAGAACGCAGTGGTTAATAGTGATGGTGATTGTGACTGTGGTGATGAGGGAGGGGATGGCGGGTGAGCTACACGTCTGGAGGGAGGGAGGGAGAGGGGATGAGGCAGGCAGGGAGGCAGGGTGAGGAAGGGAGACATTGTTGGTGGAAGCAGCCGAGAGCACATAGAAGGGAGTGGACAGGCGTGAAGAATGTGAGATTTAGGGCTTTGAGAGAGACGAGTCACTGGTTTACGTCCCCCCCCCCTTCTCATTCTCTCCATCTTTCCCTTCACCCCGCCCCCCAGTCATTCTCTCCCTCCCTCTTTCCCTCCGTCACTCCTTCAAGCCCCTTTGTCGCGTAATCGCTTGTCCGTCCTGATAATATTCATCCCAATTGTTCACTTTTCTCTCGTAACGTGAAAGTGAAGTGGTGATGAGAACACGAACGTGGGGAGGGAGAGGGAAACATGGGGAGGGTTGGTTGGAGGGGGGAGAGGAGAGGGGCTGGGAAGGAGTGAGGAGGAGGTGGTGGTGGTGGTGGTGCTGAGGGGGGGAATGAATAACGGGATTGTCACTGGATTTATAAACTGGGTTATTTTTTTGTGTGTTTCTGTTGGTATTACTTTGCTTTATGCTTCCTTAATTGTGCGTAAAAGGGTGCTGGTAGTGTGTGACCGTCTTTGTGTGTGTGTATGTGAGTGTGTGTGTGTGTGTGTGTTTTATCCTCTCTGTCGTAGTATATTAGTTTGTCTTTGTCTCAGTCTGCTTATCTTTGTGTCATTGTCTTTAAATTACTTCGATCTCTCTCTCTCTCTCTCTCTCTCTCTCTCTCTCTCTCTCTCTCTCTCTCTCTCTCTCTCTCTCTCTCTCTCTTTATGCTTTCTGCCTCCTTTTCGTTTTGTCCTAACTATTAGCTTCCCTTTTCTTTGATTAATTTTGCTGGTCTTTGTCAATGTCCTTACTGTATGTATCCGTCACCCCCTCCTCTCTCTCCCTCCCTCTCTCTCTCTCTCTCTCTCTCTCTCTCTCTCTCTCTCTCTCTCTCTCTCTCTCTCTCTCTCTCTCTCCACACCCTGTCCGTCATATCTATCACATCAGCTCATTAAGTAAAGCAATGTTCATGGACGCTGCCTCCCTATCACACGTACATCTATATAGTATTTTCTTTGTCCTGATCAGCTGTTCCTCGTTTCCTTCCTTCCCTCCCCTTCTCTCCCTCTCTCTCTCTCTCCCTTCGTTATGCCTCCACCGGTCGACACTTGAGATGTAAATTACACAGTAGAGAGGAAGTGTGCTCCGTGTGTCTCTCTCTGTGGGGGGGAGAGGGGGACAGGAGTGAGAGAGGGAGGGAGTGAGGGAGAGAAAATGAGAATGAACTAATATGAGAAAGTGAGAAAGTGAGAATGTCCAGGTTTGTATGAGAGAGAGAGAGAGAGAGAGAGAGAGAGAGAGAGAGAGAGAGAGAGAGAGAGAGAGAGAGAGAGAGAGAGGCTGCGTCGGGTCACTGGGCAGAGGTCATTCGAGGTCACTAGTTAAGACATTCGTCAGTCAGTGAGTCACATACACCCAAATTACAACGTGTAGTCTTAGAGGAAGGGAGAAGAGGGAGAGGAGGAGGAGGAGGAGGAGGAGGAGGAGGAGGAGGAGGAGGGAGAGAGAGAGAGAGAGAGAAACTTGACGATGGTGAAAGACTGGGAAAAAGAAAGGATTGATGGCATGAGAGACAATAGCAAGGATGGAATGAAGGAAAGACAAAACCACAAGAAAAAGAGAAGAGAGATAGATGGAGTGATGAAGATGAAAGGGAATGCAGAAGGACGAACGAACACGAGGAGAAAAAGATTGACAGACAGACAAAAGAAAATAAATCTGGCGCAGTTGATGAATGGTAAATGAGAAGTGGAGTAAATGGAAGATGAAGGAACAGAGATGAAAACGTAAAAAAAAAAAAAAAAAAATGACAAAAGCACTTTCAAATGTACGTAGTAGTGAAAGAAGGCAGAGAATAATAAATGACGAAGAGAAGGAATGAAGGAACCGAGATAAAAACGTAACAAAAAAAAAAAAAAGACAAAAGCACAGTTTCTAACGTATGTAGTGGTGAAAGAAGATACAAAAAAATAATGAATGGCGAAAGGGAGAAAGCAATAACAAAAGTAAATAAATAAAAGATGAAGGAACAGAGATCAAAACGTAATAAAAAAAAAAACATAACAAAAATAATCATGTTTATAACGTACGTAGTAGTGGAAGAAGATGAAGAATAACGAATGACGAAAATTAAAAAAGCCGTTACAAAAATAAAAAAAAGAGAAATATGATGTTCGTAAGAGGAATAAAGAAAAGAAAAAAAAAACGAAGAAGCGAAAGACAAAGAGCAAGGAAGAATAAGAATAAAATAAATGAATGGGAAGTCATCATAATATAAGAAAGAAAAGATGTTATTGGTGATATTTTTGTTTCTCAGAATTTTCACGTTTCTGCTCTCTCTCTCTCTCTCTCTCTCTCTCTCTCTCTCTCTCTCTCTCTCTCTCTCTCTCTCTCTCTCTCTCTCTCTCTCTCTCTCTCTCTCCTTCCTGTCTTATTAGTATACGTATCAATGTACCGATCTGTCTGTCTCTTATTCTCTCACTCTTTTTTACTCTTCCTTGCTTCCTTCCTGTTCCTTTTTTTCCTTAATTCACTCATTGCGGCACCTCCTTCCCCTCCCTCTTCTCTCCTCTCCTTTCTCTCTTCCAGTAGTTCTTTTATTTACTGATTTTTTTTTTTACATGTTTTATCTTTGCCTTCGTTTATATTCTTTATGCCTTCATTTTATTTCTTTACTCAGTTTTCTAACGTAATTTATGTATGTTTCCTTTGTTTTCTTTTTTTTTTTCGTTTGTGATTCTTTTTTTTTCGCTTTTTCGTTTTTTTTTTTTTTTAAGCCTCGCGTCAAACTTCCATTTCATATTTTTTCAGTAATAATAATCATAATTTTCACATGCATTGGCAGGTGTGAATTACTTGCATCTCTTCTTCATTACATGTATTTTTATTTATTTCCTTCCTCTGTTTCCTTTCAGTTTTTCCTCTGCATTCTAAACATCGATATTTTCTATTTTTCCATTACCTAATTTGCTTCATCCTTCACTTCTTTCCCTTCCTTTTCCTTTTTCTTCTCGCTTCTTTATATTTTCTTCCATTCATTCTCACCTCCCTCTTTTTCTGTCATTCGTTCTTTACTGGTCTCATAATGCCCTCTGTCTTCTCCTGCTCCTGCTCCTTCTCCCCTCCCTGCATCTTACCTCTCTCATCTTCTTTCCTTCCTTTCTCGCTTATTAATTTTACCCCACACTCGTTCTCTCATCTCTTTCAGTCACTCACTCTTTATTTCTCTCATATTTCTTCCTTCTCCCTTTCCTCCTCCTCCTCTTCCTTCTCGCTCCATCTTACGTCAGCTTTCAAAATGGCGTCTGTGTCAGAATGGGTTTTTAATTAACTCTTCTGCCGCTTCTCGGTCACGCGGCGGCGGCTGTAACATGCGTGTCAAATAGTGTCAAAGGCGGCGGGAAGCCATTGATGGGAGGGAGGGAGGAAGGAAGGGAGGGAGGGAAAAAGGCAAAGGAAAGGAGGGATGGATGGTGTGAGGGGCGTGGTGATGGTGATGGTGGTGGTGGTGGTGATGGCGGTGGTGGTGGCGGCAGCGGCTGAGTTATATACCGCGTAGATGTTAGTTTTGGGTGAGTTTTGTGATTCTCTCTCTCTCTCTCTCTCTCTCTCTCTCTCTCTCTCTCTCTCTCTCTCTCTCTCTCTGGGTAAATGAGTCGTTTACATGAAACCACGAAAACACACCTACACTTTACATTCCTCCATCTTTGCAAACATCCTATAATTCTCTCCGTCTCTCCTTTCCAGTACTTTCCTTCCCTCCTCCTCCTGCTCCTTCTCTTCCTCCTCCTCCTCGCGCCGTCCCTCGTCACTCCCTCACGCCACAACTTTAGAGAGAGAGAGAAAGGCAACCGCGTCGACTCAATTCTCTCGGGTCGGGTCGCGTTGGTCGGGCTGGCGGAGTGTTGTGTCCGGGAGTCAATGCGCGGGTCGTCATCGCTGCCCGTCACTGTCCGGTGCTGAATGGCGACTCTTGAATGGCGCCCGCACACACCACGCCACTAATGACCTCTTGATGATGTGTACCTCGGCCGCCACACACCCGACTTGAACCAACATATTAGCCACGGCGTCAGCTATACGGAGCCCTCCTCCTCCTCCTCCTCCTCTTATTCCTCATCGTCCTCCTCCATCTCTAATTTTTTCCCTTCTAGTTGCTTCAGTCCTCCTTTTCCTCCTTCTCTTCTTCCTTTATTTTATTTTATTTTCCTAGTTTCACCTCTGCCCTCGTAGATTATAATTATGTACGTGTGTAGTTACAAATATAGGAAGATAAAAAAATGATGTGTGTGTGTGTGTGTGTGTGTGAGTGTGTGTGTTTTGACGAGCAAGTGAGCAAGCAAACAAACAAGCAGGTAGGCTGGCTGTCGTTTGAGAGAGAGAGAGAGAGAGAGAGAGAGAGAGAGAGAGAGAGAGAGAGAGAGAGAGAGAGAGAGAGAGAGAGAGAGAGAGAGAAAATGTATGTATAGTACTTTTATATAAATTTCTGAGTATTGAATATGTAGTGATTGTGAAGGAAAAAGAAAAGACGTGAAAGAAAACACACACAAGTAGGAGGAGGAGGAGGAGGAGGAGGAGGAGGAGGAGGAGGAGGAGGAGGCGGGCGTGTTGTGGAGGCTGGCTATATATACACACAATACCACTCACCATGACTTCTCCCAGTCCATCGGGCGTTTAGTCTCGCTGGTCGCACTGAACGGCAGCAGATGTGTTGATTCTGGGGGCACGGCGCGACACAGCAGGGAGGAGGAGGAGGAGGAGGAGGAGGAGGAGGAGGAGGAGGAGACAGGGAAGACGAAATACTGAAGGCAAGGGAGGGAAGGAACACAGTATAGAACAATGATACAGATGAAAATGAAAGATTAGAAGATACATGTGTTCAGTAGGAGATAAGGAGGAAGAGGGCGAAGGTTAGGACGAGAACACGAGAGAAGACGAAACACTAAAGGCAAAGGAAGGAAAGAACACATAATAGAACACTGGTATAGATCAAAATGAAGGATTAGAAGAGCATACGTGTGTTTAGTAAGGGAGAAAGAAGAGGACGATGAGGAAGGTTGGTGCAAGAAGACTGGGAGAGACGAAACACTGAAGGCAATGGAAGGGAAGGAAGGAAGGAAGGAAGGAAGGAAGGAAGGAACACAAAAGTATAGAGCACTGATATAGATAAAAAAAAAAAACACAAGAACAGAAGAAGAAACGTGGCTGTTCAGTGTACAGGAAAGACGAGAGAGAGAGAGAGAGAGAGAGAGAGAGAGAGAGAGAGAGAGAGAGAGAGAGAGAGAGAGAGAGAGAGAGAGAAGAATCCTGAAGCGAAGGGAAAACGAGACGAGTACATGCTGAAGAGAGAGGAATTTCCAAACGCAGTGGAGAAGAAAAGGAGTGAGTGGCTGGGAAGAGTGAAATGGGGCGAGACTAGTGGCTGGGGAGGGAAGGAGGGAAGGACATAAGGAGTAAAAAGAAAGCTTGTGTGTACGAGTCAACGTGTGTGTGGTGAGGCATTCCAGGTTGGACAAGGAGCAGAGGACATAGAGACTTGGTAAGAGATGCAGAGTGAGGGCAGGGAGGGAGAGAGAGGGGAGGGACTACGGGACTACGAGTGTACAGGAGGGATGAGGCGTGACGAGTGTGGGGGGAGGGAGCCATTGACAAGAACAAGAGGGTTATGAAATTGTGTGTTGTGATGGAGACGTGGAGAGGGAAAGTGAGAGAGAGAGAGAGAGAGAGAGAGAGAGAGAGAGAGAGAGAGAGAGAGAGAGAGAGACAGAGAGGGAGAGTATTTGTGTACAGGAGACATTGCTGGAGGAGGAAGAGGAAGAGGATATGGAGTGAGGAGGAGGGGGAGGAGGAGGAGGAGGACACTGAAGAGTAATGACAAGGTAGCAGGTTCCGTTCCTGCCCTGTTGACCGTCTGACCTGACATGTCCCGACCCTGTCCACGGGGTCATGCAGAGAGAGAGAGAGAGAGAGAGAGAGAGAGAGAGAGAGAGAGAGAGAGAGAGAGAGAGAGAGAGAGAGAGAATGTGGGGGGCGTACGGATAAAAGTAAGAAAAAAACAAATAATGATAAAACTACTACTGCTACTACTACTGCTACCACCACCACCACCACCACCACCAATACCAACAAGCAAAGACGAAAATTAATAAGAAAACAAGAAAAGGAAGAAACGGGAGGGAAGGAGGAGGAGAAGAGATGGAAGGAGGTGGAGGAGAGAAGTTAATGGGAGGGAGGGATGGCGTAGGGAGTAAAGGAGTGAAGGGGGAGGAAAGGGGAGCAGTAACCCGTCAAAACCGCTCTGTTATGTCACCCGTGGGAAAACAGGGGGCGGGGCCTTTGGGGGTCAGTGAAGCGTGGCTGTTCACTCACCACAGTGGCTTGTGAGGGGAGAGGAATGAGGTGGCTAGGGCAGGAGGAGGAGGAGGAGGAGGAGGAGTTGGGGGGAGGAGAAGGAGAAGGAATGACTTTTGCGTGGGAGTTTTGGTAGGAGAGATTTATCATGTATTAGAGAGAGAGAGAGAGAGAGAGAGAGAGAGAGAGAGAGAGAGAGAGAGAGAGAGAGAGAGAGAGAGAGAGAGAGAGAGAGAGAGAGAGATTGTATATACGAGTATCTCCTCTCAATTTACTGTAATCTTTTTGTTTTCCTTATTGTCCATTATTTGTTATACCTTCTTACCTTCATACCTTTCTTCTTATTTTCCTCCCCTCTTTCTTGTATTTTAATTTACTTTCCCATTTTCTTTCTTCTGTATCTCAACACCTTCCTTGCAGCTAATAGTAAGTGACGAGTGGCCGTGATCGTATAGTGGTTAGTACATTGCGTTGTGGCCGCAATAACCCAGGTTCGAATCCTGGTCACGGCAAGATGGTCAGTTTTTTTTTTTTTATATGATTAAATTTCGTCTGTCGTTTGGAGAGAGAGAGAGAGAGAGAGAGAGAGAGAGAGAGAGAGAGAGAGAGAGAGAGAGAGAGAGAGAGAGAGAGAGAGAGAGAGATTAATTGTCTTCTTTAAAAACAGAAAACAAATATAATCGTATCGTGTGTTTATTTTCATTTTGGTATTGTGTTGTTTGCAGGTAATCGCTTATCATTAAGGTTTCAAGTGTAGTTTTGCTTATCTGTTTTCTTAATTGTAAGGTGTGTTCTTATCAAATACTTTAGTTTATCAAGCTGTGTTACCAGGTTTATTGTGAACCATATTGTTTGTCTTTTTGTCACTTTTTATTTGAGATTGAGAACCACAAACTGTTGCAAAATATCACGTAGGTTTAGACAATTAACAAATACCTATCTCTGTCTGTATGTCTATCCATCCATCCATCCGTCTGTCTATCTGTGAATGAATGACTACAGTAAGACCTATAATATAATGGATACACAGCAAACAAGACAGCAGGACAACCAGGCAATGAATTAACTTTACTGTGCTGACCTGAAATGCCTTAGTTATTGTACGAGGCGATAATGATGATCAAGCACTGGCGGCTGTGGCGGTGGTGGTGGTGGTGGTGGTCTATATTTAAAAGGAATGAATGGTCACTTTGCATGATTGGGAATGAAGAGGAAATAATAAATGTGAATCGATGATGAAGATATTATCAATTGATGACGTGTGTGTGTAGGGGGTGGGGCGTGACGAGAGAGAGAGAGAGAGAGAGAGAGAGAGAGAGAGAGAGAGAGAGAGAGAGAGAGAGAGAGAGAGAGAGAGAGAGAGAAAGGAAGGAAGGTTTGACGGTGGGATGAGAGAGGAAGTCAAGAGTGAGAGCAAAGCAGAAATAATGGAGAAAAATAGACAAGGTTGTTTGAATAAATGAATCTCTCTCTCTCTCTCTCTCTCTCTCTCTCTCTCTCTCTCTCTCTCTCTCTCTCTCTCTCTCTCTCTTTCGGCTATTTTGTTGGATCACTATTTCGTATCAATATTACCTCTAAACAGTATGAATGTAGTTAGAA
>NC_087165.1:3813511-3836011 GCF_035594125.1 Scylla paramamosain
ACTTCAGTGCGCAGAAATAGTGTGATTGTCTGCCCGCCTCGCCCTTTACAGTACCAGTCGAGTTAAGGCGATATTCTCCGTTGGGCACCTGAGCTTGATTATCGTCGAGGAAATGAAGGGGAAAAAGTAAGACATTAGCAAGTGTGGCTGGGAGTATAGACTTTTGTGGCGAGCGATCATGAGGCTTGGAGATACGAGGCAAATAAATAGGTTTAAGAAATGAAAGTGTATAGTGAAGTCATTAAAAACAGCTGTCAAAGTGGAGATAATGACTAGTTTAATGGTAGTATTTAACGGGGAAAGAATGAATGGTCCGTGGTTCGCTTAAGGGAAGGAGGAGAGAAGAAAAAATGAACTACTGAATTAATGTGGTTTTATTATATGCTTCAGGAAATGGGTGGAAAGAGAGAGAGAGAGAGGGAGAGGGAGGAGGTTACGTTAATGGGATTCTATGGGACCTTATGGGATTGTATGAGTGTATGGGGCAAACAGAGGGAAGAGGAAGGGAGAGGCATGGCGGATAGAACACACACACACACACACACACACACACACACACACACACACACACACACACACACACACACACAGTTAATTAATTTACTGTTTATTGACAAAATGACAAATTACATACTGCAAAATACACGAATAATAAAGAAATAAACACCAAATTAAAGCACACACCTGTTAATATTCCAGATAAAACTACAGCGTTTTTTTTTTAAACTTTTTTTTTTTCAGGGAGGATAATAATACTAAAGCTAAGTAACACACACACACACACACACACACCCACCAGATGAGCATTTACACTGAGACTTCATACATATCACGACAGTTTGTTGTAGCGAGAAGATTGTGGAGAAGAGAAAACCCAATGTATCCACGTCAGGAGAAATAAACAAATAATAATAAGATGAAGGAGAGGAGCGAAGAGAAGAGAAGAGAGAAGAGAAGAATCAAGAGTGAATTCACAAGAGAGAGGAGAGGGAGAGGGACTGAGGGAGAGGGAGGGAGAGGGAAAGAAAAGTAAGTTGTGGGCGCCAGGTACACATTTCGAGCACTTATTCTCACCGTGGGGGGAACAATTAAACACTCGGAGACTCGGTGTTGGCGGCTGGTCAGGGGAGATAATTTCTGCCGCCACGGTTCGATGCCCGAGATTTGTTAGGCAAAGAGGGAGGAAAGGAGGAAGCGAGAGGAGAAAGGAGGGAGAAGTAAGAGAGCAAGGAAGGGAAGGGAAGGAGTGGATGGAGGTAGAAAAGAGAGAGAGAGAGAGAGAGAGAGAGAGAGAGAGAGAGAGAGAGAGAGAGAGAGAGAGAGAGAGAGAGAGAGAGAGAAGCGAGATAAAGAAGGAAGCGAGATGAAGGAGGGAGAAGGAAGAGAGTAAGGAAGGGAAGGGAAGGGGATGGAGGCAGAAGGAAGCGAGGGGGGAGAGGGAGGGAGGGCAAGGAAGGGAAGCCTGTTCAATGACTCGTTAAATCTTAGCTCGCTTCGTTCACTCTGAAAGTTGAGGCGAGGTAAGTGTGTGTCTGCCCCTCCTGCACGCGGTGATTATCAAGTGTTACTGCTTTCTTATCAAAGTTGGCACTGTATTGGATATCTGAAACTTATTATTGTATGTATATTAGACGGACGAGGAGGGGGAAATGAAAAAGAGGAAGAGGGAGAGGGAGGAGAGGAGGAAGGAATGGAAGGAAAATAAAGAAAAATGGTGATGACGTTAAAGAGCAAGACAAGAGGTCATCACCGCCCCACCTCATTACATTTCTCATCACACACCGCGCTCCTCTCTCACTTTACTCTCACCACACACTGACGCAAACTTCTAGTCATCTTCCTCCTCCTTTATATTTCATAAATTTGCTTTTACGGCATAAACCTCATCCTTCTCCATGCCCATTCCATCTATATAAATTTTCTCGCTTCATAACATTTCTTTCAGTCTTAACAAGTGCGGTTATTACAGGGTTGATGGTCATCAGTGAGGTCGTTAGCTGGGAATGGGTGCGAGTGGTGCGCATGCGTCGAGTGTACTGCGGCAGAAGAGGAGGAGGAGACCAGTTGCCGGTGACGAGGGACGACGAGAAGCGCGTGAGGACGTGTGGTGTTTTTCCTTCGTCAGGTAGCTCGTTGGGAGATCCTTCTGCTACGCCCTGTAAGTATCTGTAAGTATTTTGGTAGGGCGTGACAGGTCCGGTCTCTGGGAAGCAGGTGTGTACATATGGGCGTGAGCTCGGCAGGGTCTGGGAGTGTTAGGGTTAGAGGTGCTGGAAGTGATTAGGGAAGGTGGTGTTAGTGGTCACGTCCTGCTGGTTGTTAAGTCATGAGTGTGTGTCGCTGCTGGTCTCACGAGGGCCTCTGCCTTTGGTTGGGCCCATAGTTGTTGTATTTGTGTGCTTCCTAAACAGGTTTTAAAAATGCTTATAGTCATTAGAAAAATATCATTATACAATTCAATCATACAGTTTTATAGTAAAATTTTTATACTACAGTCTAAGTAGTTCAACATGTAATAATAAACCGAACATTGTTTTCAACAGTGCTCTGAACGATGACAAAGGACGAGCATAGCAGTAGAAAGGTTAAGGGCAGTGTATGTACGAATATAGTTACTATGAATTAACACTAGGTAATTCTTTGGTTGTGGAGATCAAAAGGTTGAGTTTGAATTCTGGAACGTGCCTCGACTCTTATTTAATTACTGTGGGCTTCGTGGAAAGTGAAATGCTGACTTGTATTCTTACATTTGGTAAATACATGGTTGTACACTGTGCTATGCTTCATTAGGTATTGCACAGATCAGCTTGGACCAATAGTTAGTTAGATTCTCGGTTGAAAACACCACAGAAAACTGACATATCAGGTATTAGGAAATTATTTTAAGTGGCAGAATGTGTGTACAGGACTTTTAAGTGGCAGAATGTGTATACAGGACAAGAGGTATCTTCGATGTCGTGAATTTCCAGATTCGTCGCCGCTCCACACACCCCGCCGAGCCTCGCCTTGCCGGTGTGGTTGGCGGGGATGCGGGTGTGTTCATGTCACCAGTCGCCGCCTTACTGCCAGCTGCTCAGTGGTACTCCTGGCGAGGCGTTCAAGTAATGTGAAGTCGTAGACCGAGATCTGCTTTACCGACTTAGCTGAGGAAGACATCTTGCAGCACCATCAGCAGTGATGCGTCGTCTTTCCTCTCAGGCTTCATAGTAAAATCGAATAGCTTTTTTTTTTTCTGGTTTTTCTTGCTCGATCAAAAAAGTACACACAATTCATTATTTATTCTAATGTTTAAGGCAGCGATTCACAACTGTCTTTTAAGACGGTCCCTTTTAGCTTCTCTAACAGACCTGCATCCCCCCCCTCCCTCCACCTCACACATAATTTTGTGACGAGTCAGTATGGTTAGTGTCATTAACATAAGGGTAGCTGAATAGAAAACGCATTGGGATTACCGACAGAAGCTGCAAGAAGCTAGCAGGCCTACTACACACGGCAATCCCCGTATCTTTTCACGCCTGAAAAGTCCTGTTTACACATTTTGTAGTTCTTGAATTAAAAAAACTGACTGTTGAATAAAAAAATCTGACTGGAGATGTACAAGAAAATTTGACACTTCATAAACTTGGCTTCTGTTTTGAGTAAGTATTGAGCATAATTTGTGCGTAATCAATATAATTTTATAAAACTTTAAAACTTTTTAGCAAGTTCAGGTAACAACGAGGAGAGAACCTGCAGCACGCCGTCACGTCGTTCCCCTGCCTGCAGCTCTCTCTCATCGGATTCATGTGGTGCCTGATTCGCATCTACTTGCTTGGCACACGTAGATACAGAGTGCTCGCATTCACTGATGCCTAATGAGAGCATGCGTGGCATTAATCCTGGCGGAACAGCTAACAGGAATCAAGGAAATAAAACTTGCTGCCTTCGACTATTTTTAGTCAAAAGTCAATCTTATTTTGTGAACCCTTAACCGTGGCGAAGTGAGAAACTGTCGTGCTTAGTGGAAACGGAGCTTACCTTTCGGGGATTGAGACCTCCTCGTAGGTGTTGATACTGGCGAGATTTCGTGACGAGGCTTCTTAGCTGTCCCACGGTGGCAAATGAAGTTGTTGTTGGTTCTACAATATTTGATATAAAAGAGTAATTTGGTAGGAATTTGATCTGGCTGGAAGCTGGGGAAAAAAGTAAAATCAAACTCAGAAGGAGCAACTCGCACACAAAGGGCCCTGTAAATGTAGCGCTCACATACTTATAGTTCACCGCTGCACATACAGGAGGGGACCTACGTGCAAGTTGCTGGTGCTTTTTTTTTTTTTTTTGCAACTTCCAGCTAGGTGTGGCGATCAAACATTTCTATTTTTCGTAAAATTCTCTTCTTGCATATCAGTACTGGAGAACAAACACGGCTGATTTGCCACCGTGGGTCAACTTAGAGGCCCCGGGCAAGAAATCTCAGCGGTATCGACGCGAGGTTCTTTCAATACAGAAAAGTAAGTGTTCAATATAGAGAAGTGCAGTACATAAGAAAAATCTCGCACTTCCGTGCACCACCACTCTGTTGGAGACACTGATATTGATGCAAAAATAAATTATGAATTTTTATAAAGTTGTATTCCAACTGTACCCTAGAAAATTTAAGATTTAGTTCAGATTAACTTATGGTGTATTCCAACTGTACCCTAGAAAATTTAAGATTTAGTTCAGATTAACTTATGGTGCAGTGAGAATTTTTTGGTTTGGAAAAAAAAAAAAATTTGACTCGCATGCTTTGTTTGTCATATAGATCAGTGGAGCTAGACTAATAATATACAGGATAAATTGCTTTAAGAAGAATCATACACCCCATAAGCGTGCCATGGTCTCTGGTTTAACAACCCTCAATGGTCCCCGATCACCACAAGGGATGAGAGAGATAAGAGATACTAGGGATTTGTTGTAGTTTCTGTAAGTGCTGTAAAGTAATTGGTGACCTTTAACTGTTGTTCCATGAAACATGCTAAATGCGACTGGAGAGAGGGTTTCTTACCATTGAAGGTTATTAGAGGAAAGCACACGCAGTTGCTGGCAGACTGAGTTGGCAGGAGGGACAATATTTGCTTAGCTTAAACGAGAAAGTAATCCAGATATCAATATTCAAGAATAGAATCCTTACAAAGTGTAGCCACCTTGATCCCAGAAGAGCATACTCATCCCTCGAGTCCTGAAGGAAGCTTCTTACTACAAGTTTCTGGTTTTCATGCCCATTAAATGAGGCACAGGGGGGAAGTAAGTGAGGGAGGATTGATGGTTAGGTGAACTAATACCGTCTGCAGTTGATCTGTGATCAGATTACTGTCGGACACATTATTCGTACGTAGGATAAAAGATACCAGGTGCAGAGGATAACATTATATAAATTTTGAATAAAGTTGATAATGTATTCTTTGGACCTTGATTAGCGATATAAAAAAGACTTTGTTACATTTAGCGGTTTGTCATCTATGAATAAAACTAACTTCACAAGCAATTGTCAGCCTCTGCATAACAAAGCTGCTGCCGAGGGAAACAAACCAATTGATATTTTCCCAGAACCAGAAAAAAAAAAGTTAAACTCACTCACTATACTCAGAATCTTACTGTTTACTCGCTACATGTTTACGACGAGGGAGCTTCCCCTCTTGTCAACTTAAAATCTACTAACGTACAAGACTTATCTGATAACACTGTTGAAAAGTATTCTTATGGTACCTAGCTCCATTGACATCATTCACAATGAGGAAAATTAAAGAAGTCAAACAAGTTTTCTTGCCAGTCAGGGATGAGTCAACACGATTACTGATCGCAACGCTGACAAAAGAGTAAGCAAGGCGTGCAAGTGCTACACTGACTACAGTCACTAACCTTGGGTGTGTCTGCACTCCAAGCACCACTAAACATTGGCCTGTTGACTTGAATCTAAAAGCACCCGGCATTTACAAAAGGGCAGCACGCCACCACCAGTTTATTCCCTAGAATAAGAATAAAAATGTGTTGAAAACATTTAAATTGTTGTTCTACCTACACATACTTGTGTTTGCTTTTCATGTTGCTACGTGATTCTGTGTGTACGCACGAGGCGCCATGAGACTACTGGACACCGAGCAGCAGCTGACTGCTAGAAACTTTGGTTGTGTGGTTAGAAAAAAAAAAAAAATCGATTTAAAGAGAAATTATTGGCCGAATAAAATAGAATAAAAAGAGGAATTATTGCCTCACACACAAACCCGACCGGCGAGTATCAGACAAGCCTGCGGGGCGGAGGGACTCACTCCTCACTGCAAAACAAGACTCCGCTTTACATCGATTTGTGAATAAGAGGATGACTGATCCAGCGGTGGGCGTCACCCTCCCCTGCCTAAAGGGAATATCATGAGCTCTGCGCATCGCTTACAGTCTCCTCATAATTGATCACCGCAGTGGAGTGGATATACAAGGCAACATGTAATTTAACTTTCCGAGGTTCCAAGACTCCACCAGGTACCTCGGGGATAATGGTTAAGCACATTATATAATTAATCATCACCGTCGCGTGAATATGCATAATGGTAAGGAAGGAACCTCGCCGGTTTTAAGACCTCGAGAACTGGCACCGAGAATAGCAATTATGAGACGAACCCAGCGAAGAACAACGCCCTGCCCGCGGAAATGAGAAGATTAAGATGGGGTTTTGGAGTACTAATGCAAGATTACTCAACGGTTAGTTTTTCGTATAAAGAATCTAGCCAAAAACCTGTACTTATTCAAATTGAGCATAAACCCGGAACGTGATGAAGCAAACATTTACTTTATTTAAATACTTTGCCGTGTATGTTCTTGGCTGCGTGTCTCGTTGTATGCATGAGGAAGTGTTTCTCCTCAGCGTAACTACTGCACTTCTGCGTTGACTCATCACCACTACATCCAATACCAAGAGTACACTGTAACCTACTTATTTATTCCTCGTATACACGTGTTCTCCGGGCTTTTTTTTTTTTTTGTAACATCTTGCATACTATTAACAGCTTTTTGAACAAGATCAGCAACAAGCCCTACAGGCAGACGCTCCCATTCTGACAACAATACTTTCATCTCGCTAACCCGCGTGGCTCTCCAATGACGGACGATCTGCGAGCCTCATCCGTTTCTCCTTCCTCTTCCCATCTTTCTCTCTTTACCCTTCTTCTCCATTTCTTATATATATATATATATATATATATATATATATATATATATATATATATATATATATATATATATATATATATATATATATATATATATATATATATATATATATATATCCCTCCACACTTCATCTCCAATCCTCCTACATACTGCAATAATATATTAAATAGAATCCACTGCCTTTAACTACAACTTTGCATCAGAGAAATAAATTACGTCAACCATTAACTTTGTATATTACAGATTCATTTAAGGAAACATCTGTGCACACATCTACTATCTCCTCTTACGAAGATGCTGTTTCAGTTACTTCCTCTGTACTATATGATTACCTTTTTTTTTTTTTTTCCGCGAGGAGACTGTGTTGCCCAGTGACCCAAATTTAAGACTGACCCGAATTTCTGACCGACTCGAATTTCAGGTTGACTCGAATTTGACCTCGACCGACCTCATTTTGACAGCGACGCTCAGGCGGAAGAATCTGCAGACACAAAGGGAAAATGTAAGGCACAAGGACCGCACTCACATCTTCCTCTTCCTCCTCCTCCTCTTCAAGTCTTCCTCTAACACATTCGTCCAGCCCTTCCCAGACGTAACCACTGCCATCCACTCACAAGTACAAATAGTAATCACCACTCATCATCTCTCATATGCCACTCGGTCATCATTAATGGTACGCCTCTCAAGTCAACACCAATCTGTTCCCTCCCGATTCCATATAACACTACTGTTCCCCATTTAACACCATGCAACATCCCACTCTACATCATAAAGCCTCCCACTCAACGCCATACAGTCTCCCAGTTAACACCACTCGATCCCCCAACTCAATACAATTCAATTCCCCCACTCAACACCACTCAATTCCCTCACTCAACACCATTCAGTTTCACCACTCAACACCATTCAGTTCCACCACTCAACACCACTCTGATCCCCCAACTCAACACCACTGATCCATCCACTCAACACCACTCTGATCCATCCACTTAACATCACTCTGATCCACCCACTCAACACCACTCTGATCCATCCACTTAACATCACTCTGATCCCCCAACTCAACACCACTCTGATCCACCCACTCAACACCACTTGACCCCCAGCTTAATACCACTCGACCCCTAGGTTAATACCACGACCTCCAACTCAACACCATTACCTAAAACTCCACCAGTCATTCCCATTCAACACCTTTCGACCCTCCAGTCAACACCGCTCGACCCCCAACTCGACACCACTCGATTTTTAACACCACTCATTCACCCACTTAACACCACTCGACCTCCATTCAACACCACTCACCTCCAGTCCACCACTCCCTCCCACACACGTAGTCATCAATGCGGTCACCAACAGTTTCTCCGGTCACTGCACGCCACCACAACGTTACCAGTCTCATCAATTTGCATCTAATAACGGTAACTTCCCTTGAATTACAGTTCTTCACCACCACCACCACCACATTACTAAGCTGCTGCTGCTGCTGCTGCTGCTGCTACTCTCTCTCTCTCTCTCTCTCTCTCTCTCTCTCTCTACCAGTCAAGGCGTAACCATGTGCATAATTAGTTGGTCGTCTGTTAACGTCATTCATTCTCAACTTGCCACACCCATTTGTAACCTTCGAGTGCTGTGGCTTCTCAAGTTAAATACAGTATGTTAAGTTTAACGTGTCATTTTTTAAAGAACTGACAGCAATAGCAAAGGATTTAATAACTTTTCTTAACATAGATTTATTTGTACTCAATGAAAAATCTACAATTACCACTTAAATTTAACCCTTTCACTGCTAAGATCGTCTTTCATTGACATTCAGATCACTATAGGAAGTCGTTTGCATGAATAAAGAAGGAAGAAGAACTGAAGTTAATTTAGTGAATGCTAAGCTACGGAACTACGAATTTAGAAGACTGTGTTACAAAAAATAATTCATTTCAGAGTTGTGGATGATTAAGGGAAAGATTAACGAGCAGTGAAAGGGTTAACGAGCGTCGTATTTCCAGTAGCAGTCAAAGATTCCACTCACCCCCCCACCTCAGTCACTACCACACCACCTTCCACTTTTCACAAGCGTCACTCTCACCATCACACCTTCCACGAGTAACAATCACACACCTCACAATCACAGTGCAAGGCTTCATTACTTAGCGGGAACAGCAACTACCAATCGGGATACGAACCTGCTTCATTTGCGGTGAGGCTGATTGGGAAAAGATGGGAACTGTGGGAATGATGATACCTGGACGTGTTGATGCGTTTGTGGGAGCTGCGATAGTGGAAGGACTGAAGCGCGTACACACACACACACACACACACTTTAAACTAAACTGCATATAGCCAGTCTGAAGATGCGGATGTTAGTTTTTCTTTGGTTTGGTCAGTTGGAGTGAGTTATGTGCACAAAAAAATGTAATTTGCAATGTTCATTTCTATCATTAGCCAGTATTCATGTTATCAGTGTCCAACAAGAGCCTGGAGGTTGTTTATGGTGTTACGTGCGAAGTATTACAACTCCAATTACTCTGAAAGCCAAGAAATTCCTCTCATCAGATAATATTAAAACATTAGCGTTTTCACCTGAAGGTCAGGTTAGGTTAGGTTACATTTCTTAACTCAGTTCTTTAATTTCACTACTGATCATCTCATTGAATAAATAGATAACGATTAAAAAATATTTTGCCCAGAAATAAATAGTTATTGCCTCAAAATTAGAAGTGTAAGGTTATTTCTGTAACATCCCCCTTGTCTCATCGGATTGTTAGAGACGGCAACAGTGTCAGCAGAAACGACTGATGATCAACACCCTGACACTGCACAAACCACACAATTCACCTTGCATCCGCACCTCGCCCCTCTCCCACAGTAAGCCACAAACCAAGTCTCATGTAATCTCCCACACACCGCCCCTCCTAAAAAGTAATTACCCTAACCTCACCATTACAAACCTCCTTGCAATCATACCTAAAGTTTGCTCTCAGAATTATCCACACAACTGGCAAACTCCCTTCACACATTAACACTTACCTGGTTTCCTTAATATGCGTGACACGAACTCGAGGTGAAGTGCATCCCATCCCACTGGACACTGGAATGCTTGTTAAAATTCAGCATGCTTGCGACTCGTTACCGGACGTGGGGAGGGGAGGGAGGGTGGGGTAAGTAACTGGTAAAAGTTGCGGTGGTCGTGTGGTGCAATGTAGTGCTGAAAATGAAGCCTTTGATAATACTGATGATGGCATGAGGGGGAAATAATGCGTATGAAGCTGTAAAGACAATTGGTAAATATTAACAGGAGTCGCGCGGCCATATTTTCTATTTTTCGGTTCCTTCCCTCTACAATGTTGGGGACTTGGTTGGAAAGCGGGGTTTTTGGATGGGGAGAGCTAAAACAGAGCCAAATACCACCTCTTACCATAAAAAAAAAATAAATAGGGAGCTGCACTACTGCTGCTATGGCTCTATTTCATTTTTACCGGTTTAGTTAGGTTAGCAGCAAGAGCAAGAACATGGCGGCCACCAACAAGAACAGCAACAGTAGTGGGCAGATCCCTATTTATTTTTGGTGGTGAGAGGCGGCATTTGACTATTTCAGCTTTCCCCAGCCGAAAACCCTACTTTCCCCACCAGGTCCCCAACACTGTAGAGGGTAGGGGCCGAAAAAAAAAAAAAAAAAAAGGAAATAGGACCCGCGCGTTCTTCTTAATATTAACCAGAACATTGTAGAGGTTGATAGTTAGGAGTGATGGGGGATGGTGGTGGTGATGGTGGTGGAGGGTAATGGCGGCGATGGATAGGATGGATTGAGGTGGAAGGAGGTGGATGAGTGGTTGAAGCAAAGTGGCGTTCTAGAGCTGGAGGGAGGTAGTGGGAGGGGGTGAAGATGTGGAGGGGAAGAAGGGGAGGTGACTTGGGGGGTGGAGGAATAGGTATTGGGGGAGGGAAAGTGGTGGTGACAGCTGGTAGTGGTGGTGGTAAGGAGAGGAAGGGAATAGGGGAGTGAAGTGCCATGGGGGAAGGGGTGGAGGGAGGTGGAGGTGGGTGTGGTGGGTGTGTCGGCGGGGGCGCTGGGTAACTGTGGGTTGGTTAGATGAGTGAGTGAGTGGGAGGCTGCGGTGTCATCAGGGTATTGCTGCGGCGTAAAAGAAAAAAAGAGGAAAAAAAAAAAAAAAAAACTGGTAAGTGGGAGGCGAGACAATCACCGGTATTCGCTCTCAAAACCTGCTCGCCGCTAACAAAATGTATAATAAAGTGAACAGAATTAACAAAACTAATCAGGAATTCAAAACAAGCCAAAGCAAGGATTGGAAATAAAGAAGTAAAGAAAAAAACTTGCAATACGTGGCAGGTGGCGGGGGATGCAGAAGCAGGAACAAAAGCAGGAGCAGCAACAGCAGCAGAGCACGTCATCCCAGCTCCGAGACCAGGGTGCGACTGGCTGATTCTGTCCATGACGTGGTGCCTCAGACTGCAGTTCGAATCTTTACCGATCCGGACACTATTTTCCGATAAAGTAGTACATCAATTTGGTTCTTTTTCATTTATTGACTCCTCTGCAGTGGGGAACCAAGCGTAGCACGTCAGCAACACAGTACAGACCTTCACCTGCGTTGCTACGAGAAGTGTGGACAGAAAGGTGCTTCGACTCACTTGCTTCGGAGACCAGCGCGATGCACCTGCGCAGACAGGGCAAGACAAGACAATCAGTTAATGCTTCACTCGTCAACCCTCGATCTTGTACTGTCTCTGCCTTCTGATGTTATAGTTTTAAAACACAAAGACTTTATTATATATTCCTCTGTTCTTCATATACTTTGAAACATCTGAAACATTTATTAATCACTAGTGTTCGTACATGATTGACATAGTGCAGGATTTTCAAGATGTACGTATACTCATTAGCCTTTCTGAAGCAGAGAGTTTTGTAGGTAAAGGTACCAAAGAAAGACTTCAAAACAAAAAACAATTACAAAATAAATAAAAAAATAACACAATACATATAAACTAGAAATGAATATGTCATTGTTGTACTATTTGTTCATTCTTATCATCTGGCTACCAAAGACCCTTAATTAAATACCAGCAAAGGAGAAAACCAGCACTTACCTCGCTTCCCTGTGAAAGTAAGAAACAACTAAGCAATAATATGAGAAAAGAATGAAAACTTTACCTGCGTATGACAAGTCCAACCTGAAAGGTCAATAAATAAGAGTACACTGCAATAAGATCAACGGAAAAACGCTGTACTGATTCTAAGGTAATGTATCTCTCTCTCTCTCTCTCTCTCTCTCTCTCTCTGGTTAGCCTCAGTATATTATAGACCGGGAAGGACTTGAGGGCTGCCAACCTGTCCTGTTATTACCAATTAGACGCTGGTGAAGTCGCTTGGGCAGCCTCGTAGACTGATTATCACCGCGGGGGCAACACAGCGCCACCCCGACATTCACGCCCAGAGACTAATGCTTATTGATATAGAGAGGGATTCTCACCCTTAGGAACGCCATCTGGGAAAGTGCCCCCCCTCCGCTCCTCGCCCCCTACGTCCCTCTTTTCTAAGCCTGAAGGAGGAAGAGGAGAAGGAGGAGAAGAATGTGTGTGTGTGTGTGTGTGTGTGTGTGTGTGTGTGTGCTGCTCATTATATATATATATATATATATATATATATATATATATATATATATATATATATATATATATATATATATATATATATATATATATATATATACACGTGTTCCTACCATCTAAAAGAAAAAAAGTAAAAAATAGGCCTATAAGTCTCTCTCTCTCTCTCTCTCTCTCTCTCTCTCTCTCTCTCTCTCTCTCTCTCTCTCGCTAAACACTGACTTCAAATGCGCCGCGAAAGACTAAACTCCTCGACAACACAAGCCTTCGGTGGGGAAAATGTCTCTATATCAACCGCGAAGTTACGGCGGGGAGGAGGAGGAGGAGGAGGAGGAGGAGGAGGAGGAGGAGGAGGAGGAGGAGGAGGAGGAGGAGGAGGAGGAGGAGGTCGTTCGAATAAACATCATCTGGAGTCTCTTACCTGTTCAATTTATGAAGACAAAATATGCAGTGTTCGAGAGAGCAAGACTTGTTTCTCTCTCTCTCTCTCTCTCTCTCTCTCTCTCTCTCTGATTCGGTAAAAGAGAATCAGCGAGAGAGAGAGAGAGAGAGAGAGAGAGAGAGAGAGAGAGAGAGAGAGAGAGAGAGAGAGAGAGAGAGAGAGAGAGAGAGAGAGAGAGAGAGAGAGAGAGAGAGATAAAGTGTCCGTGAAAAATATACTGTATTTATGGGTTTTCAAAGAGAGCGCGAAAGTGAGAGAGAGAGAGAGAGAGAGAGAGAGAGAGAGAGAGAGAGAGAGAGAGAGAGAGAGAGAGAGGAGAGAGAGAGAGAGAGTTGGAAGGATGAGTTTATGGTTTGTGTGATAACTCTATCAGTGTTGAGAGAGAGAGAGAGAGAGAGAGAGAGAGAGAGAGAGAGAGAGAGAGAGAGAGAGAGAGAGAGAGAGAGAGAGAGAGAGAGAGAGAGAGAGAGAGAGAGAGAGAGAGAGAGAGAGAGAGAGAGAGAGAGAGTGTTAAAAAATTATAATGCAATCTCTCTCTCTCTCTCTCTCTCTCTCTCTCTCTCTCTCTCTCTCTCTCTCTCTCTCCTCTCTCTCTCTCTCTCTCTCTCTGTCCTCTCTCTCTCTGACAGCTATTTAATCACGGCCATTATTTCACACACACTTGGAACATTATTTCCTATAATTATCCTCTATTTACTTTGTATGTGCATTCTTCTTCTTCTTCTTCTTCTTCTTCTTCTTCTTCTTCTTCTTCTTCTTCTTCTTCTCTTCTTCTCCTCCTCCTCCTTTTCCTCCTATTATTATTACTACTACTAATATTACTATCACCATCACCACCATCACCACCATCACCACCGTCACTTGTAATCCTCTATCTCAACTGGTGTTATTGTTGTTTTCTGCTTTCATTTCCAGGGCGTCACAGGTGTTCCAGGTGACTTACGCACCGTCCCGAATTACCTGGCGTGTCCCGCATGTCTGATGAGGAGGAGGGAGGCAGGGAGGGAGGGAAGGGAGGGGAGGCCATGGAGGAGGGAAGGGGAGGAGGGAGGGTGAGAGGAACGTCTATTCTTTGAGCCTGTTACCTTCAACGTCTTTATCTTCTCCTCCTCCTCCTCCTCCTCCTCCTCCTCCTCCTCCTTTTCTCCCTTTTCCATCTCCCTTTTTCTTGTTTTTCTTCATTTAAGTTTTCTTGTTTTCCTTTGCTTATTTTTCCTGTCTTTCCTTTTCCTCTTCCTTCTTTTTATTTTCCAATTTTTTTTTTTCTCAATGATGTTTCTTCTATTTGTCCTTGTCCGTTTTGTCCCCTCTTTTCTTCTTCTTTTTCCGCTTGATTATTATTTCTTCTGTACCTCCTTCTTTTTTTCCTCCTCCTCTTCCTTTTGTTCGTTCTCCTCTCTCTCGTCTATTTTTCGTATTGTTATTTTTCTTTTACTGCTTTTGTCCCTTTCTTTTCGTTTTCTTTTCCTCACAACCGTAACCATTAAACGATCTAACTAACATATTATCAGCTCATTTATCATCATGTCTGTGTAACTCTCTCTCTCTCTCTCTCTCTCTCTCCCTCTCTCTCTCTCTCTCCTCTCTCTCTCTCTCTCTCTCTCTCTCTCTCTCTCTGACACATGCACACATTTTCTTTCACGCTCTCTTCTATTATCATTTTTTCCTCCTCCTCTCCATATGACATTAAATTGTTCTCTCCCGTTCACACTCCTCCTCCTTCTTTCCTCCACTCCAACTCTGAAGCCGAGATAACTTTAAGCACAAATTCCTCTTCAACACGAACACACACACACACACACACACACACACACACACACACACACACACACACACACACACACACACACACACACACACACACACACACACAGTCTCTCTAAATGGTCGGCAAATTCCTTGTCGATTTTTCACGCCTCATATGTAATCATCAGCAAGGAAGGAGAGGTGGGATGGGAGGGAAGATCAAAAGGAAAGAGGAGGAGGAGGAGGAGGAGGAGGAGGAGGAGGAGGAGGAGGAGGAGGAGGAGGAGGAGGAGGAGGAGGAGGAGGAGGAGGAGAGGCATGGGTTAAGAGAGAAAAATGAGAGAGACAAACTAAAAACATAAAAAACGTAGCGAAGTTGGAAATCACGAACTAGAATAAGAGGAGGAGGAGGAGGAGGAGGAGGAGGAGGAGGAGGAGGAGTAAACTGGTCTGTGAGGTGTAAGTATGCCCTAAGTACTGATTTTGCTTAAACACATCCGATGATATAACACCAACACATGTTAGAATAAATAAAAGGAGTTTGGAAAGGCTGCTGCTCCTCTTTGTGCTTGGGATTGGAGGAGGTGGTGGTGGTGGTGGTGGTGGTGGTGGTGGTGGTGGTGGTGATGGTTGTTGTTGTTGGGTATTGCGTTGGTGGCAGTGGTGGTGGTGTTGTTGCTGCTGTTGCTGTTGCTGTTGTTTTAATGTATTCCCTACCTTTACTACTATTGATATTACTACTACTACTACTACTACTACTACTACTACTACCACTACTACTACTACTACCACTCCATCTACCACCACCACGAACACACCAGCTGACACAAACAATCTCTGCCCATCCACCCCCTGCCCAGCTTGCAATAAAACGCCAAATTAATATGAGACGACGAATCATTTCCCTCGGTGACGCTAATAACATCCAGCCAAGCAATGGAGGAGATTAATAATTCCTCGCCCCGAACCTGCATAAACCTCTAGACCCTTAATGCAAGTATCTTAATAAATACAGTGCATCTGGTATACAAACTGGTCTTGTTGCTTCCACCTACTATGAGTTTCAGTGTCCGTGTTACATTGTTTCTTCTGAGGAAATAGCTCCGCAACAAAGTAATGAATTAGGAGCATACTTTGACAGGTTTCAGACACTCCACTAATTTTCGTCACTGTGGTCAAGTTGCAAAAGTGAACAGTGAAGCAAGGGAGTCCATTAATGGATTTCAGTATATATTTGAGCTTGTTTCAGACACTCCACTAATTTTCGTCACTGTGGTCAAGTTGCAAAAGTGAACAGTAAAGCAAGGGAGTCCATTAATGCATTTCAGTATATCTTTGAGCTTGTTTCAGACACTCCACTAATTTTCGTCACTGTGGTCAAGTTGCAAAAGTGAACAGTGAAGCAAGGCAGTCCATTAATGCATTTCAGTATATCTCTGCGCTTTACGAGGCTCGCCTGTTTTTGTCTACCAGCACCTTTTAACCTGTTCTAATTGCTGTCTTCCTCACTGCATTTCTTATAATTTCCTTGCGTGTTGGTATTATTCATTGAGATCATGTCTTATTTTTGGTGTTATTAACCTGGTGTCTTTTTGTTTCATTATCACGTACGTGTTCATAGTATTTGTGATGATGATTTGTGATTTGTGATGGTATGCACACTGGCTGTAATGCTTCCACCTCAGCATGATGATACCCACCCTGCACTTTTCCACGTCTTTTCATAGACGTCCAACCCTTCAGGAGGTAAACATATCACGCAGGGAAGCCACAGAACGCCTGACTTCTGATCTTTCTAAAATTTCTGATTGGGGCAGAGCAAACATGGTATTGTTCAATGCCTCAAAAACTCAATTCCTCCATCTATCAACTCGACACAATCTTCCAGACAACTATCCCCTCTTCTTCAATGACACTCAACTGTCCCCCTCTTCTACACTGAACATCCTCGGTCTGTCCTTTACTTATAATCTGAACTGGAAACTTCACATCTCATCTCTAGCTAAAACGGCTTCTATGAAGTTAGGTGTTCTGAGACGTCTCCGCCAGTTTTTCTCACCCCCCCAGCTGCTAACTCTGTACAAGGGCCTTATCCGTCCATGTATGGAGTATGCTTCACATGTCTGGGGGGTTCCACTCATACTGCTGTTCTAGACAGGGTGGAATCAAAAGCTTTTCGTCTCATCAACTCCTCTCCTCTAACTGACTGTCTTCAGCCTCTCTCTCACCGCCGCAATGTTGCATCTCTTGCTGTCTTCTACCGCTATTTTCATGCTAACTGCTCTTCTGATCTTGCTAACTGCATGCCTCCCCTCCTTCCGCGGCCTCGCTGCACAAGACTTTCTTCTTTCTCTCACTCCTATTCTGTCCACCTCTCTAACGCAAGAGTTAACCAGTATTCTCAATCATTCATCCCTTTCTCTGGTAAACTCTGGAACTCCTTGCCTGCTTCTGTATTTCCACCTTCCTATGACTTGAATTCCTTCAAGAGGGAGGTTTCAAGACACTTATCCACCAATTTTTGACCACTGCTTTGACCCTTTTAGGGACTGGCATTTCAGTGGGCATTTTTTTTATTAGATTTTTGTTGCCCTTGGCCAGTATCCTTCCTACATAAAAAAAAAAAAAAAAAAAAAAGCAAGGCAATCCAGCAATGCATCTCTTTACATTTCTGTGGTTCACGAGGCTCACTTATTTTGTCCACCTGCACCTCTTCACGTTGTTCTCCTATTTACTGCCTGGTCTCATGACACATTCTCTTCCTCAATGCAATTTTTATAATTACTAGGGTGTTAATATTATTTATTTCATAAGAAAGTAAAGGAGCCTGTGAGAAGCCATCAGGCTTACACGTGGCAGTCCCTGCATGAAACATTCTTATCCATTTCCATCTTCCATTTAATAATTTCGTTACTGTTATGTCTACTTTTGGTATCATTATTATTGGTACTGTTATCGATTTCTTTTAGTGTGTTTCTTTATCATGTCATTTTGATGGTATTAATTAAAATTTTTTCCTACTCACTGAAATTTTCTCCCTACGTCTCCTCCATTATCATTATTATTATTATTATTATTATTATTATTATTATTATTATTATTATTATTATTATTTATTTATTTATTTTTTCAGGATTTCCTTTTTACCTGAGTTGCCAGACGAAATACGTCGTGATGTGTTGTCTGCAGGTTGTCTTGTGTTTACATTTAATCTCTACCAGTTCAGTCCCTGTCTGTGTGGTGAGTGTACTTATACCTCATTTCTTTCTTACTCTTCCTCTCAGCTCATGCTCATACAACTGCTCAAGGACTTCCATTCATTCACTGGACTTAATAATGTTTTTTTTTTTTTCCTTTCGTTTTTTTCATTCATCCTGTAACAGGTTTCTTGGCATCATCTTTTCATTCTTGTTGTTTTTCTTTTATTTTTCTCATCCTTCCCTCCTCTTTTCTTCATCTTTATCCTTTTTTTTTTCCTGTTTCTAGTACGCTGAGATGATGAGTAAGTGGGAAAGAAATGATGTGTCCTATCATTACGCTATTACTTGCTCTGAATATTAATGTCTTTGTAGGAAACACACAACTGCGTTATCAACACTCCTGATTCCTTTAAATCTGATTTTTGTTACCCTTCCCTCTACAACAACAACAACAGCAACTACTACTACTACTACTACTACTACTATTACTACTACTACTACTACTACTACTACTACTACTACTATAAACCCTGCCATTGCAAGTTATAATACTATACTTATTAACCTTCACTACATAAATATACCCTTTTGACGACGTAACATAGGATACGTATCTATATTGTACCCTTGTGGAAGAAGAAAGGTGATAGAATGGGTTGATGTGTGATATTATACCCCCCCGCAGCAAATCTAGCCTTTAGGTATCCTGCATTTTTAGACTGATATACTACAGTCCGAGGTGGTGTTGAAGATAACGGTGATCATGGTGGCGGTGGTGGCGGTGGTGGTGGTGGTGGTACGCAGCGGTAAAAGTGTTTATATTGGAAATCAAATGAAATGCAGCGGGAGAAGGAATGCTGTCAGGGAGGAGCGTTTATTTTACGTAAATGGTGAAGGCGAAAGTATTCTCACTTCTTCTCACTCCTCCCTGTAAATATCAGAGTGTGCGTGGCAAGTTGGTGTGGTGGGGTGGGATAGGGGGGAAGGTGCAAGACACGCCAGCAACTGTTCTCACAGGTAAGTGTGTGTGTGTGTGTGTGTGTGTGTGTGTGTGTGTGTGTGTGTGTGTGTGTGTGTGTGTGTGTGTGTGTGTGTGTGTGTGTGTGTGTGTGTGTGTGCTTGTTTTAATAGAAGACTAAGATGGTAAATATCAGTATTCGTTTTGACAAGAGCGAGAGGGGGAGAGATAGAAAGAAAGAAAAAAATAGAAGACTGAGTGTGACTGATGTACTTGAGAACCGAAACAAGACATCACAACACACACACACACACACACACACACACACACACACACACACACACAGAGAGAGAGAGAGAGAGAGAGAGAGAGAGAGAGAGAGAGAGAGAGAGAGAGAGAGAGAGAGAGAGAGAGAGACATGGGTGTAAAAGAATACAGAGTGAACCGTAAGAGCCGTATGGGAGGGCATACCGCCGCGGGAGGCAGGCGGCGGGATCTCTTACTCCTCTCCTTTCCTCCCTCCTTCCCGTCCTCCCTCCTTCACGCCCCCTTGTCAATGGCGGGGAGTAACAAGCCTTTTCTGGAGGGTGGTGTTCCACAGGGAAGGAGAGGAGGAGGAGGAGGTGGTGAGGGCCACATGCGAGAGAAAATAATGAACGCACAGATACAGGAAAGGTGAAGGAGAAGACAGCGCTGAGATGGAACTGACGACGGTGGAGATAACACGGGGAGGAGTGAAGGTGGAAGACTGTGGCTGCGGTAAGAGGGGCGGCGGTTAAGAGAGTGAGCAGGTTCCGTCAGCGGGGCGGCCTGCAGGTGTCAATAGGTGAAGACAGCGACACAAAGAGCGGCCGCCTCTCTCTGCGCGGACCCCGGGGGCGGCCGCCGCGCACGCCCGCCCGCCGGCACCAGCAGGGAAGCACTCCTCTCCCGCCTTTACATCCTGGGACGCAAGGGCGAAAAGCGGGGTGAAGGGTGGCCGCGGGATGAGCCTCGGCCGCCGCGGGACTATAAAAGCTACTCTGATGTTGATTCGCACTCGGGCCTGATGGTAATGAATGTCATTCAAGTTTCCTTGTCCATTAACAAAGAGGCGATTTTTATCTTTCTATAAAAAGTGGTTAGGCTCTAATAGACCACAACAATAGATTGATAAATGTAACACCGGCATTCCTCCTCGTAGGCGGATGTCGGCTGGAGGTGCGGACGATGCAAGCAGACAGTCTGCCTCACACTCCGCCACAACTTACCTCACATAAAAAATAATAAATAAGCAATAAACAAATACATAAATAAGAAGAAAAAAATACATACATCCACAAACTTTTCAGAACACGTATTCACCAACCATCACATCCATTCCCTAAAACACACACACACACACACACACACACACAGCGAATCACACTCCACTACACACCAGTAACAACCACCACTTCACACCATCCACTCATTCCCTCCCACAAGATCACAACTTAACACACACTTGGTTAACACTTACGTAATTCCCTCACTTACACCCACGTCTTTTGTACCTTAAGCCTCTCTCACGATCACCCTTCTACAATGAAAAAAAGGGAGAAAAAACATATCTTATTCTCAACCCTTCCCATCTCCCCAGTTCTCCCTCTCATCGCGTGGCTCCTCCTGCTCCTCCTCCTCCTCCCTGCCCCTATAACCTCCGAGGGCTCTCATCCGACCTGCACCGACCACTGGTAGGAGGTTCTCAACACCACTTAGAGAAGATAAAATCCATCCCGGACGATGCATAATGAGCCTTATAGAGTGTAGTAAAGCGAAGAGAGAGAGAGAGAGAGAGAGAGAGAGAGAGAGAGAGAGAGAGAGAGAGAGAGAGAGAGAGAGAGAGAGAGAGAGAGAGAGAGAGAAAATGAACCAATGACTGCACTCGGAAGTAGGCTATACCATCAGTCATCGAGGGAAGCGAGAGGGAGTGAGCCATTGTCTGGCGGCGACTGGGAGGCGACTGGTTCACACGGCGCTCAACACGGTGTCGAAACGGCCGGTAATTGAAGAGTCGATGACCAGTGACGGGAAGAAAAGAGCTATTGGAAGACATACACACACACACACACACACACACGAAAAAAAAAGAGCAGTTTTTGTAGTTTTTGTTGATTTAGTAGTAGAAAGTTCATTTACGTTCCTACTCCGCCTCTTCTTCTTCTTCTTCTTCCTCTTTCTATGTCTCTTGCTCCAAGTATTCGTCTTAATTTTACTTCGTTGTACATTTAAGTGAGTGAGTGAGTGACTGACTGACTGAAAGACAGACTGACTGACTGACTCTCTCTCTCTCTCTCTCTCTCTCTCTCTCTCTCTCTCTCTCTCTCTCTCTCTCTTTCTCTCTCTGTCTCTCCACGCTCGCACTTACCGGAAATTTGTTTAATCAAGGCAATCCATAATTCCTTGGACCTGACAATTTGGTGACAGGTATTAGCTCCCGTGTTAATGAGGTACGCGGTGAAACAGCATATTTCAGAGAGAGAGAGAGAGAGAGAGAGAGAGAGAGAGAGAGAGAGAGAGAGAGAGAGAGAGAGAGAGAGAGAGAGAGAGAGAGAGAGAGAGAGAGAGAGAGAGAGAGAGAGACGTTATTAAAATGGTAAAAGACAGGATGCGTGATATGGAATTGTTAGGTTATGCACGTAATACTGATGAGGGACTGAATTGCTGATGATGGTGATGGTGGTGATGGTGGTGGTAATGACTGTACCATCACCCTTCAGCGGCCGTTACTCTTCATTACTATTAGTCCGTGCTACTAAAGGTTCTGTTGATTGTTATTGTTGTTATTATTGTTGCTATTATTATTATTATTATTATTATTATTATTATTATTATTATTATTATTATTATTATTATTATCACTATTATTATTATTGCTACTATAACTACTACTACTACTACTACTACTACTACTACTACTACTACTACTACTACTGCTACTAAAAAAAATATCTCGCACTAGTGATTGTTATACGAGTAATGACAACTGTAGCTTTTATCAACTGCGGTATGAGAGCGTGTGCAGTGAAAGTAGCAACTGTCAATAGGAGAGAGAGAGAGAGAGAGAGAGAGAGAGAGAGAGAGAGAGAGAGAGAGAGAGAGAGAGAGAGAGAGAGAGAGAGAGAGAGAGAGAGAGAGAGAGAGAGAGAGAGAGAGAGAGAGAGAGAGAGAGAGAATAATGTTGTGGCAGGGAAATAGAAAAGGGAAGAATGGAATGAAAGAAGAGGACATAGAAAGAAAAAAAAAGAAAATAGCGAGATACAAGAAAACTAAAAGAGAGAGAGAGAGAGAGAGAGAGAGAGAGAGAGAGAGAGAGAGAGAGAGAGAGA